>NW_027258820.1:0-52563 GCF_045791955.1 Oncorhynchus clarkii lewisi | reverse complement strand
TTAGACCAGGGCGTGACAGAACCCCCCCCCCCCCCCCTAAGGTGCGGACTCCCGAACGCACCTCAAAATAATAGGGAGGGTCCGGGTGGGCGTCTGTCCATGGTGGCGGCTCCGGCGCGGGACGTGGACCCCACTCAATCAACGTCTTAGTCCCTTCTCCTCGCGTCCTTGGATAGTCCACCCTCGCCGCCGACCATGGCCTAGTAGTCCTCACCCAGAACCCCACTGGACTGAGGAGCAGATCGGGACTGAGGGGAAGCTCAGGAGTGAGAGGAAGCTCAGGAGTGAGAGGAAGCTCAGGAGTGAGAGGAAGCTCAGGCAGGTTGATGAATCTACCAAATCCTGGCTGGCTGGTGGTTTCGGCAGATCCTGGCTGACTGGCAGATCCTGGCTGACTGGCGGATCCTGGCCGACTGGCAGTTCTGGCAGATCCCGGCTGACTGGCGGATCTGGAAGAGTCTGGTTGACTGGCAGATCTGGAAGAGTCTGGTTGACTGGCAGATCTGGAAGAGTCTGGTTGACTGGCAGATCTGGAAGAGTCTGGTTGACTGGCAGATCTGGAAGAGTCTGGTTGACTGGCAGATCTGGAAGAGTCTGGTTGACTGGCAGATCTGGAAGAGTCTGGTTGACTGGCAGATCTGGAAGAGTCTGGTAGACTGGCAGATCTGGAAGAGTCTGGTAGACTGGCAGATCTGGAAGAGTCTGGTTGACTGGCAGATCTGGAAGAGTCTGGTTGACTGGCAGATCTGGAAGAGTCTGGTTGACTGGCAGATCTGGAAGAGTCTGGCTGACTGGCTGCTCTGGCTGCTCCATGCTGACTGGCTGCTCTGGCTGCTCCATGCTGACTGGCTGCTCCATGCTGACTGGCAGCTCTGGCTGCTCCATGCTGACTGGCTGCTCTGGCTGCTCCATGCAGACTGGCTGCTCCATGCAGACTGGCTGCTCTGGCTGCTCCATGATGACTGGCGGCTCTGGCTGCTCCATGCTGACTGGCGGCTCTGGCTGCTCCATGCTGACTGGCGGCTCTGGCTGCTCCATGCTGACTGGCGGCTCTGGCTGCTCCATGCTGACTGGCGGCTCTGGCTGCTCCATGCTAACTGGCGGCCCTGGCTGCTCCATGCTAACTGGCGGCTCTGGCGGCTCCTTGCAGACTGGCAGCTTTGGCGGCATCCTGCAGACTGGCAGCTCTGGCGGCTCCTTGCAGACTGGCAGCTCCTTGCGGACTGGCAGCTCTATGCAGACTGGCAGCTCCTTGCAGACTGGCAGCTCCTTGCAGACTGGCAGCTCCTTGCAGACTGGCAGCTCCTTGCAGACTGGCAGCTCCTTGCAGACTGGCAGCTCCTTGCAGACTGGCAGCTCCTTGCAGACTGGCAGCTCCTGAACAGGCGGGACACTCCGGCAGCGCTGTAGAGGCGGAAAGCTCTAGCAGCGCTAAACAGGCGGGAGACTCCGACAGCGCCGGAGAGGAGGAAGGCTCCGGCAGCGCTGGACAGGCGAGGCGCACTGTAGGCCTGATGCGTGGTGCTGGCACTGGTGGTACTGGGCCGAGGACATGCACAGGAAGCCTGGTGCGGGGAGCTGCTACCGGAGGGCTGGGGTGTGGAGGTGGTACTGGAAAGACCGGACCGTGCAGGCGCACTGGAGCTCTTGAGCACCGAGCCTGCCCAACCTTACGTGGTTGAATGCTCACGGTCGCCCTGCCAGTGCGGCGAGGTGGAATAGCCCGCACTGGGCTATGCAGGCGAACCGGAGACACCGAGCGCAAGGCTGGTGCCATGTAAGCCGGCCCAAGGAGACGCACTGGGGACCAGCTGCGTAGAGCCGGCTTCATGGCACTTGGCTCGATGCTTACTCTAGCCCGGCCGATACGCGGAGCTGGAATGTACCGCACCGGGCTATGCACCCGCACTGGAGACACCGTGCGCACCACAGCATAACACGGTGCCTGCCCGGTCTCTCTAGCCCCCCGGTAAGCACAGGGAGTTTGCGCAGGTCTCCTACCTGGCGTAGCCATACTCCCTGTTAGCCCCCCCCAATACATTTTTGGGGCTGACTCTCAGGCTTCCATCCGCGTCGCCGTGCTGCCTCCTCATACCAGCGTCTATCTGCTTTCGCCGCCTCCAGTTCCTCTTTGGGGCGGCGACATTCTACCTGCTGTGCCCAGGGTCCTTTACCGTCCAAATCGTCCTCCCAAGTCCATTTCTCCAAGTAATGCAGCCTCTCCCACTGCTGCTGCTGCTCCTGCCTCTGTTCCTTCTCCTGCTGCTGCTGCCTGTTGACACACCGCTTGGTCCGTTTGTGGTGGGTGATTCTGTAACGGTTTTCTTGGTGAGAAGGAGAGTCGGACCAAAATGCAGCGTGTAGATTGCGATCCATGTTTAATGAACAACGTAAACACGAATTAACACAAACACTACAAAACAAAAAAACGTAATGAACGAAAACCGAAACAGCCTATACTTGTGTAAAGAAACACAGAATAAGGACACTAAGGACAATCACCCACGACAAACTCAAAGAATATGGCTGCCTAAATATGGTTCCCAATCAGAGACAACGATAAACACCTGCCTCTGATTTAGAACCACTCCAGACAGCCATAGACTTTGCTAGATAACCCCACTAGCTACAATCCCAATACATACACACCAACACCCCAAGACAAAACACACCACAATACAAAAACCCCATGCCACACCCTGGCCTGACCCAATACATGAAGAAAAACACAAAATACTTAGACCAGGGCGTGACAATCTGTATTCCCAGTCATGTGAAATCCATAGATTAGGGTCTAATGAATTTATTTCAATTGACTGATTTATTTACATGAACTTTATATGAAATTGTTGCATGTTCCCTTCATATTTTTCTTCAGCGTAGGTTTCTAAGGGGGTGAGAATGGAGAAGAGAGAAGAGAGGAATAGTGTAATATGAAACTGCCCTACGGTCAGCACTGAAACACAGACAGTACAGCACTCTCCTGTGTTAGAGATATGATACTGCCCTATGGAAACACAGACAGTACAGCACTCTCCTGCGTTAGAGACATGATACTGCCCTACGGTTAACACTGAAACACAGACAGTACAGCACTCTCCTGCGTTAGAGATATGATACTGCCCTACGGTTAACACTGAAACAAAGACAGTACAGCACTCTCCTGCGTTAGAGATATGATACTGCCCTACGGTTAACACTGAAACAAAGACAGTACAGCACTCTCCTGTGTTAGAGATATGATACTGCCCTACGGTTAACACTGAAACACAGACAGTACAGCACTCTCCTGCGTTAGAGATATGATACTGCCCCACTGAAACAAAGACAGTACAGCACTCTCCTGCGTTAGAGATATGATACTGCCCTACGGTTAACACTGAAACACAGACAGTACAGCACTCTCCTGCATTAGAGATATGATACTGCCCTACGGTTAACACTGAAACAAAGACAGTACAGCACTCTCCTGCGTTAGAGATATGATACTGCCCTACGGTTAACACTGAAACACAGACAGTACAGCACTCTCCTGCGTTAGAGATATGACACTGCCCCACTGAAACAAAGACAGTACAGCACTCTCCTGCGTTAGAGATATGATACTGCCCTACGGTTAACACTGAAACAAAGACAGTACAGCACTCTCCTGCGTTAGAGATATGATACTGCCCTACGGTTAACACTGAAACAAAGACAGTACAGCACTCTCCTGCGTTAGAGATATGATACTGCCCTACGGTTAACACTGAAACACAGACAGTACAGCACTCTCCTGCGTTAGAGATATGATACTGCCCCACTGAAACAAAGACAGTACAGCACTCTCCTGCGTTAGAGATATGATACTGCCCTACGGTTAACACTGAAACACAGACAGTACAGCACTCTCCTGTGTTAGAGATATAATACTGCCCTACGGTTAACACTGAAACACAGACAGTACAGCACTCTCCTGCGTTAGAGATATGATACTGCCCTACGGTCAGCACTGAAACACAGACAGTACAGCACTCTCCTGCGTTAGAGATATAAAACTGCCCCACTGAAACAAAGACAGTACAGCACTCTCCTGCGTTAGAGATATGATACTGCCCTACGGTCAGCACTGAAACACAGAAAGTACAGCACTCTCCTGCGTTAGAGATATGATACTGCCCTACGGTCAGCACTGAAACACAGACAGTACAGCACTCTCCTGCGTTAGAGATATAAAACTGCCCCACTGAAACAAAGACAGTACAGCACTCTCCTGCGTTAGAGATATGATACTGCCCTACGGTCAGCACTGAAACACAGAAAGTACAGCACTCTCCTGCGTTAGAGATATGATACTGCCCTACGGTCAGCACTGAAACAAAGACAGTACAGCACTCTCCTGCATTAGAGATATGATACTGCCCTACGGTCAGCACTGAAACAAAGACAGTACAGCACTCTCCTGCATTAGAGATATGATACTGCCCTACGGTCAGCACTGAAACACAGACAGTACAGCACTCTCCTGTGTTAGAGATATGATACTGCCCTACGGTTAACACTGAAACACAGACAGTACAGCACTCTCCTGCATTATGATGCTGGACTAGTAAAACCCCTTCTCTGGATTTTATACCAACCTGTATCATCTGACCTCTCTCATCTACTGTACTACTGCACCAGTGTTGTTGTGATAGAATGGCAGAGTGGGGTGAACATGTTTCATCTAGAATCTAAACGATGCCAGTGAGTTCTGACCACCCACGCTCACCATGTCCAGAGAGAGCAACACAACACGATACTGTGATTATCAAACCAAATCAAATCGTATTTGTCACATGCGCCGAATACAACAACCTTCCAGTGAAATACTTACTTACAAGCCCTTAACCAACAATGCAGTTTTAAGAAAAAATAAGTGTTAAGTGAAAAATACAAGTAACAAATAATTAAAGAGCAGCAGTAAAATAACAATAGCGAGGCTATATACAGGGGGTACCGGTACAGTGTCAATGTGCAGGGGCACTGGTATGTCAAGATAATTAAGGTAATATGTACATGTAGGTAGAGTAAAGTAACTATGCATAGATAATAAACAGACAGTAGCAGCAGCGTAAAAGAGGGGGGGGGGGGCAATGCAAATAGTCTGGGTAGCCATTTGATTAGCTGTTCAGGAGTCTTATGGCTTGGAGGTAGAAGCTGTTAAGAAGCCTTTTGGACCTAGACTTGGAGCTCTGGTACCGCTTGCCGTGCGTTAGCAGAGAGAACAGTCTATGACTAGGGTGGCTGGAGTCTTTGGCAATTTTTAGGGCCTTCCTCTGATTCTCACATAGGTGTTCCTTTTGTCCAGGTGGGAAAGGGCCGTGTGGAGTGCAATAGAGATTGCTTCATTTGTGGATCTGTTGGGGCGGAATGCAAATTGGGTTTAGGGTTTCTGGGATAATGGTGAGTGAGTGCCACGGGTCCGTAGGCAGGTTACCTTAGTGTTCTTGGGCACAGGCACTATGGTGGTCTCCTTGAAACATGTTGGTCAGCGTATGCTCTGAGTTCATGTCCTGGTAATCCATCTGCTTCCCTGCCTGCTGCCCTGCCTTCTACCCTGCCTGCTACCCTGCCTTCTACCCTGCCTGCTACCCTGCCTTCTACCCTGCCTTCTACCCTGCCTTCTACCCTGCCTGCTACCCTGCATTCTACCCTGCCTTCTACCCTACCTCCTACCTTGCCTGCTAACCTTCTTTCTACTCTACCTGCTGCCCTGCCTGGTACCCTACCTGTTACCTTGCTCTCTACTCTACCTGCTACCCTTCCTTCTACCCCACCTGCTGCCCTGCTTTCTACCCTGCCTGCTGCCCTGCCTTCCACCATACCTGCTGCCCTGCCTGCTACCCTAACTGCTACCCTGCCCGCTACCCTGCTGCCCTGCCTGCTGCCCTTTATTTTACCCTCCCTGCTACCCTGCTTGCTACCCTGCCTGCTGCCCTGCCTACTGCCCTGCCTGCTGCCCTGCCTGCTGCCCTGCCTGCTACCCTGCCTGCTGCCCTGCCTGCTACCCTGCCACCCTGCCTACTACCCTGCCTTCTGCCCTGCCTGCTACCCTGCCTGCTGCCCTGCCTGCTACCCTACCTGCTACCCTGCTTTCTACCCTGCCTGCTGCCCTGCCTTCTACCCTTTATTCTACCCTGCCCTCTACCCTGCCTGCTACCCTGCCTGCTACCCTGCCTGCTAACCTGCCTACTACCCTCCTACTGCCCTGCCTGCTACCCTGCTTTATACCCTACCTGCTGCCCTGCCTGCTATCCTGCCCGCTACTCTTTCTGCTACCCTGCCTGCTATCCTGCCCACTACCCTGCTTTCTACCCTACCTTCTGCCCTGCCTGCTATCCTGCCCGCTACTCTTTCTGCTACCCTGCCTGCTATCCTGCCCACTACCCTGCTTTCTATCCCGCTTTCTACCTTACCTGCTGCCCTGCCCGCTACTGCTACCCTGAATATCTCTTCTTGATCCATCTTATATCTCTTCTTGATCTACTATCTCTTCTTGATCTATTATCTCTTCTTGATCTACTATCTCTTCTTGATCTTCTATCTCTTCCTGATCCACCTTTTATCTCTTCCTGATATATCTTCTGTCTCTTCTCCGATGCCTCTCAAAGTGGCAGGGGGCCGAGCAGAGAGCAGCACCCTGATGCTGTAGGAATGTGCACACATCTTCCATTCAGAGTGGCGCTTTGATGTGAACTGGTTAAAGACCCTCAGCCCCTCTCCTCCTCAGTTCCATACCCACAGCCTGTAATGCCTCATGGCTGTATGGGCCTGCTGCCGTCTACCTTCATGGCCCTTGGATAAATATTCTGCTAAAGTTTGGAATGAAGGACTTAAGATGTGTCTTCAGAGGAGTTTAGTTTATTAGGATCCCCATTAGCTACTGCATATACAGCAGCTCATCCACCTTGCCCTTTACTTTCCCTGGGGTCCACATGAAACATAGAAATACATAGAAATACATAGAAATACATAGAAATACATAGAAATACATGAAAGTATAGAACAGTTATAGACAAGAACAACATAAGATATTACATTAAATTAAACATTAAAATACAGGAAAAGAGTTATACTGTAAATAGGAAAGTCACCAAGAGACATCAAAAATACTATTTACACATTATTCATAAATACTGTACATATTTATATTCTTATATACAGTTCAATTAGATATTTAGAAAGAGGAGAGGCGCTGCAATACAATATGTTTTTTTTTAAGCTAAACTTTATTTTTGCCTGAGTAGAGGAGAAGAGGTTACCTAGTACTCAAGGCTAGCCTGGCGTCTCATTCACTGATGTACCATGGCTTCCAATTTGCTTTAAATTTCTGCGAGGATATAGAGAGTTTTTAACAATGTATTTTTACCTTCTGCTTTGATCATTGTTAATGTTGGTGTCCACTCACCTTAGTCATTCTATTCTGTAGATATGATTGACTGTATATAAGTTGTCACAACATTCATTTGTAAAAGTTAATTAAAGATATCATTTTCCAACACTGCATTATGTCACA
Source organism: Oncorhynchus clarkii lewisi (assembly GCF_045791955.1). Lineage (NCBI taxonomy): Eukaryota > Metazoa > Chordata > Actinopteri > Salmoniformes > Salmonidae > Oncorhynchus > Oncorhynchus clarkii. The sequence continues at coordinate 45,026 of NW_027258820.1, read as the reverse complement.
GAACTCGGCTATGAAAACAGTTGACTTGCAGAATGTTCTAAAGTAATGGGAGATCATGAAGCGTCTCGGTTTTTATCTCACATCCTCAGTGTTTACATCCTCCTAACCAGCCGGTGAACCTGCCGAGGACCAGGCACAGCTGTGAGACGGGCTGCCTTCCGGGTTATAAACTGTCTATGAACTTTTAAGGCTCTATTCAGTCTGTAAAGCTGAAGCGTTACAGATTCCGCCGTAGAACTGTCAAGGTCATTTCCCATTGAGCCGACATGTGCACCGTTTACCGTGAACGCAACCTCCGCTGAAGTGGGAACATCGCCTTTAAATGTCAATCACTCTGTAGAGCAGAACCTCATCTCTTTCTCTCTGTTTGGCATGATCCACCCTGACTTTTCTAACATGGTGTGTTGTCTCTGTGGTCTAATGTGGTGTGTTGTCTCTGATCTAACATGGTGTGTTGTCTCTGATCTAACATGGTGTGTTGTCTCTGATCTAACATGGTGTGTTGTCTCTGTGGTCTAACATGGTGTGTTGTCTCTGTGGTCTAACGTGGTGTGTTGTCTCTCTGATCTAATGTGGTGTGTTGTCTCTGTGGTCTAACGTGTTGTGTTGTCTCTGTGGTCTAACGTGGTGTGTTGTCTCTCTGATCTAATGTGGTGTGTTGTCTCTGTGGTCTAACGTGGTGTGTTGTCTCTGTGGTCTAACGTGGTGTGTTGTCTCTGTGGTCTAACGTGGTGTGTTGTCTCTGTGGTCTAACGTGGTGTGTTGTCTCTGTGGTCTAACGTGGTGTGTTGTCTCTGGTCTAACGTGGTGTGTTGTCTCTGGTCTAACGTGGTGTGTTGTCACTGGTCTAACGTGGTGTGTTGTCTCTGGTCTAACGTGGTGTGTTGTCTCTGTGGTCTAACGTGGTGTGTTGTCTCTGGTCTAACGTGGTGTGTTGTCTCTGTGGTCTAACGTGGTGTGTTGTCTCTGTGGTCTAACGTGGTGTGTTGTCTCTGTCCTCAGTACTCTTCGGTGTAATATATTGATAGTGTCGTTTCTCATCTCTCTCCTCAGTACTCTTGGGGAAGCCTGGGCTCAGCTAAAGAAGAGTCTGGCTGACGAGGCCGAGGTTCACCTCAAGTTCTCGTCTAAGGTAGAACACATTATGTTACACTTTACTCAAATGTAACACACTGGACTGTATTCTTTACTCAAATGTAACACACTGGACTGTATTCTTTACTCAAATGTAACACACTGGACTGTATTCTTTACTCAAATGTAACACACTGGACTGTATTCTTTACTCAAATGTAACACACTGGACTGTATTCTTTACTCAAATGTAACACACTGGACTGTATTCTTTACTCAAATGTAACACACTGGACTGTATTCTTTACTCAAATGTAACACACTGGACTGTATTCTTTACTCAAATGTAACACACTGGACTGTATTCTTTACTCAAATGTAACACACTGGACTGTATTCTTTACTCAAATGTAACACACTGGACTGTATTCTTTACTCAAATGTAACACACTGGACTGTATTCTTTACTCAAATGTACACACTGGACTGTATTCTTTACTCAAATGTAACACACTGGACTGTATTCTTTACTCAAATGTAACACACTGGACTGTATTCTTTACTCAAATGTAACACACTGGACTGTATTCTTTACTCAAATGTAACACGCTGGACTGTATTCTTTACTCAAATGTAACACGCTGGACTGTATTCTTTACTCAAATGTAACACGCTGGACTGTATTCTTTACTCAAATGTACACACTGGACTGTATTCTTTACTCAAATGTAACACACTGGACTGTATTCTTTACTCAAATGTAACACACTGGACTGTATTCTTTACTCAAATGTAACACACTGGACTGTATTCTTTACTCAAATGTAACACACTGGACTGTATTCTTTACTCAAATGTAACACACTGGACTGTATTCTTTACTCAAATGTAACACACTGGACTGTATTATTTACTCAAATGTAACACACTGGACTGTATTCTTTACTTAAATGTAACACGCTGGACTGTATTCTTTACTCAAATGTAACACGCTGGACTGTATTCTTTACTCAAATGTAACACACTGGACTGTATTCTTTACTCAAATGTAACACACTGGACTGTATTCTTTACTCAAATGTAACACACTGGACTGTATTCTTTACTCAAATGTAACACACTGGACTGTATTCTTTACTCAAATGTAACACACTGGACTGTATTCTTTACTCAAATGTAACACACTGGACTGTATTCTTTACTCAAATGTAACACGCTGGACTGTATTCTTTACTCAAATGTACACACTGGACTGTATTCTTTACTCAAATGTAACACACTGGACTGTATTCTTTACTCAAATGTAACACGCTGGACTGTATTCTTTACTCAAATGTAACACGCTGGACTGTATTCTTTACTCAAATGTAACACGCTGGACTGTATTCTTTACTCAAATGTACACACTGGACTGTATTCTTTACTCAAATGTAACACACTGGACTGTATTCTTTACTCAAATGTAACACACTGGACTGTATTCTTTACTCAAATGTAACACACTGGACTGTATTCTTTACTCAAATGTAACACACTGGACTGTATTCTTTACTCAAATGTAACACACTGGACTGTATTCTTTACTCAAATGTAACACACTGGACTGTATTCTTTACTCAAATGTAACACACTGGACTGTATTCTTTACTCAAATGTAACACACTGGACTTTATTCTTTACTCAAATGTAACACACTGGACTGTATTCTTTACTCAAATGTAACACACTGGACTGTATTCTTTACTCAAATGTAGCACACTGGACTGTATTCTTTACTCAAATGTAACACACTGGACTGTTTTCTTTACTCAAATGTAACACGCTGGACTGTATTCTTTACTCAAATGTACACACTGGACTGTATTCTTTACTCAAATGTAACACACTGGACTGTATTCTTTACTCAAATGTAACACGCTGGACTGTATTCTTTACTCAAATGTAACACGCTGGACTGTATTCTTTACTCAAATGTAACACGCTGGACTGTATTCTTTACTCAAATGTAGCACGCTGGACTGTATTCTTTACTCAAATGTAACACGCTGGACTGTATTCTTTACTCAAATGTAACACGCTGGACTGTATTCTTTACTCAAATGTAACACGCTGGACTGTATTCTTTACTCAAATGTAACACGCTGGACTGTATTCTTTACTCAAATGTAGCACGCTGGACTGTATTCTTTACTCAAATGTAACACGCTGGACTGTATTCTTTACTCAAATGTAACACGCTGGACTGTATTCTTTACGCAAATGTAACACGCTGGACTGTATTCTTTACTCAAATGTAACACGCTGGACTGTATTCTTTACTCAAATGTAACACACTGGACTGTATTCTTTACTCAAATGTAACACACTGGACTGTATTCTTTACTCAAATGTAACACACTGGACTGTATTCTTTACTCAAATGTAACACACTGGACTGTATTCTTTACTCAAATGTAACACACTGGACTGTATTCTTTACTCAAATGTAACACACTGGACTGTATTCTTTACTCAAATGTAAGACACTGGACTGTATTCTTTACTCAAATGTAACACACTGGACTGTATTCTTTACTCAAATGTAACACGCTGGACTGTATTCTTTACTCAAATGTAACACGCTGGACTGTATTCTTTACTCAAATGTAACACGCTGGACTGTATTCTTTACTCAAATGTAGCACGCTGGACTGTATTCTTTACTCAAATGTAACACGCTGGACTGTATTCTTTACTCAAATGTAACACGCTGGACTGTATTCTTTACTCAAATGTAACACGCTGTACTGTATTCTTTACTCAAATGTAACACGCTGGACTGTATTCTTTACTCAAATGTAGCACGCTGGACTGTATTCTTTACTCAAATGTAACACGCTGGACTGTATTCTTTACTCAAATGTAACACGCTGGACTGTATTCTTTACGCAAATGTAACACGCTGGACTGTATTCTTTACTCAAATGTAACACGCTGGACTGTATTCTTTACTCAAATGTAACACACTGGACTGTATTCTTTACTCAAATGTAACACACTGGACTGTATTCTTTACTCAAATGTAACACACTGGACTGTATTCTTTACTCAAATGTAACACACTGGACTGTATTCTTTACTCAAATGTAACACACTGGACTGTATTCTTTACTCAAATGTAACACACTGGACTGTATTCTTTACTCAAATGTAAGACACTGGACTGTATTCTTTACTCAAATGTAACACACTGGACTGTATTCTTTACTCAAATGTAACACACTGGACTGTATTCTTTACTCAAATGTAACACACTGGACTGTATTCTTTACTCAAATGTAACACACTGGACTGTATTCTTTACTCAAATGTAACACACTGGACTGTATTCTTTACTCAAATGTAACACACTGGACTGTATTCTTTACTCAAATGTAACACACTGGACTGTATTCTTTACTCAAATGTAACACACTGGACTGTATTATTTACTCAAATGTAACACACTGGACTGTATTCTTTACTTAAATGTAACACGCTGGACTGTATTCTTTACTCAAATGTAACACGCTGGACTGTATTCTTTACTCAAATGTAACACACTGGACTGTATTCTTTACTCAAATGTAACACACTGGACTGTATTCTTTACTCAAATGTAACACACTGGACTGTATTCTTTACTCAAATGTAACACACTGGACTGTATTCTTTACTCAAATGTAACACACTGGACTGTATTCTTTACTCAAATGTAACACACTGGACTGTATTCTTTACTCAAATGTAACACGCTGGACTGTATTCTTTACTCAAATGTACACACTGGACTGTATTCTTTACTCAAATGTAACACACTGGACTGTATTCTTTACTCAAATGTAACACGCTGGACTGTATTCTTTACTCAAATGTAACACGCTGGACTGTATTCTTTACTCAAATGTAACACGCTGGACTGTATTCTTTACTCAAATGTACACACTGGACTGTATTCTTTACTCAAATGTAACACACTGGACTGTATTCTTTACTCAAATGTAACACACTGGACTGTATTCTTTACTCAAATGTAACACACTGGACTGTATTCTTTACTCAAATGTAACACACTGGACTGTATTCTTTACTCAAATGTAACACACTGGACTGTATTCTTTACTCAAATGTAACACACTGGACTGTATTCTTTACTCAAATGTAACACACTGGACTGTATTCTTTACTCAAATGTAACACACTGGACTTTATTCTTTACTCAAATGTAACACACTGGACTGTATTCTTTACTCAAATGTAACACACTGGACTGTATTCTTTACTCAAATGTAGCACACTGGACTGTATTCTTTACTCAAATGTAACACACTGGACTGTATTCTTTACTCAAATGTAACACGCTGGACTGTATTCTTTACTCAAATGTACACACTGGACTGTATTCTTTACTCAAATGTAACACACTGGACTGTATTCTTTACTCAAATGTAACACGCTGGACTGTATTCTTTACTCAAATGTAACACGCTGGACTGTATTCTTTACTCAAATGTAACACGCTGGACTGTATTCTTTACTCAAATGTAGCACGCTGGACTGTATTCTTTACTCAAATGTAACACGCTGGACTGTATTCTTTACTCAAATGTAACACGCTGGACTGTATTCTTTACTCAAATGTAACACGCTGGACTGTATTCTTTACTCAAATGTAACACGCTGGACTGTATTCTTTACTCAAATGTAGCACGCTGGACTGTATTCTTTACTCAAATGTAACACGCTGGACTGTATTCTTTACTCAAATGTAACACGCTGGACTGTATTCTTTACGCAAATGTAACACGCTGGACTGTATTCTTTACTCAAATGTAACACGCTGGACTGTATTCTTTACTCAAATGTAACACACTGGACTGTATTCTTTACTCAAATGTAACACACTGGACTGTATTCTTTACTCAAATGTAACACACTGGACTGTATTCTTTACTCAAATGTAACACACTGGACTGTATTCTTTACTCAAATGTAACACACTGGACTGTATTCTTTACTCAAATGTAACACACTGGACTGTATTCTTTACTCAAATGTAAGACACTGGACTGTATTCTTTACTCAAATGTAACACACTGGACTGTATTCTTTACTCAAATGTAACACGCTGGACTGTATTCTTTACTCAAATGTAACACGCTGGACTGTATTCTTTACTCAAATGTAACACGCTGGACTGTATTCTTTACTCAAATGTAGCACGCTGGACTGTATTCTTTACTCAAATGTAACACGCTGGACTGTATTCTTTACTCAAATGTAACACGCTGGACTGTATTCTTTACTCAAATGTAACACGCTGGACTGTATTCTTTACTCAAATGTAACACGCTGGACTGTATTCTTTACTCAAATGTAGCACGCTGGACTGTATTCTTTACTCAAATGTAACACGCTGGACTGTATTCTTTACTCAAATGTAACACGCTGGACTGTATTCTTTACGCAAATGTAACACGCTGGACTGTATTCTTTACTCAAATGTAACACGCTGGACTGTATTCTTTACTCAAATGTAACACACTGGACTGTATTCTTTACTCAAATGTAACACACTGGACTGTATTCTTTACTCAAATGTAACACACTGGACTGTATTCTTTACTCAAATGTAACACACTGGACTGTATTCTTTACTCAAATGTAACACACTGGACTGTATTCTTTACTCAAATGTAACACACTGGACTGTATTCTTTACTCAAATGTAAGACACTGGACTGTATTCTTTACTCAAATGTAACACACTGGACTGTATTCTTTACTCAAATGTAACACACTGGACTGTATTCTTTACTCAAATGTAACACACTGGACTGTATTCTTTACTCAAATGTAACACACTGGACTGTATTCTTTACTCAAATGTAACACACTGGACTGTATTCTTTACTCAAATGTAACACACTGGACTGTATTCTTTAGTCAAATGTAACAATCTGGACTGTATTCTTTACTCAAATGTAACACACTGGACTGTATTCTTTACTCAAATGTAACACACTGGACTGTATTCTTTACTCAAATGTAACACACTGGACTGTATTCTTTACTCAAATGTAACACACTGGACTGTATTCTTTACTCAAATGTAACACACTGGACTGTATTCTTTACTCAAATGTAACACACTGGACTGTATTCTTTACTCAAATGTAACACACTGGACTGTATTCTTTACTCAAATGTAACACACTGGACTGTATTCTTTACTCAAATGTAACACACTGGACTGTATTCTTTACTCAAATGTAACACACTGGACTGTATTCTTTACTCAAATGTAACACACTGGACTGTATTCTTTACTCAAATGTAACACACTGGACTGTATTCTTTACTCAAATGTAACACACTGGACTGTATTCTTTACTCAAATGTAACACACTGGACTGTATTCTTTACTCAAATGTAACACACTGGACTGTATTCTTTACTCAAATGTAACACACTGGACTGTATTCTTTACTCAAATGTAACACACTGGACTGTATTCTTTACTCAAATGTAACACACTGGACTGTATTCTTTACTCAAATGTAACACACTGGACTGTATTCTTTACTCAAATGTAACACACTGGACTGTATTCTTTACTCAAATGTAACACACTGGACTGTATTCTTTACTCAAATGTAACACACTGGACTGTATTCTTTACTCAAATGTAACACACTGGACTGTATTCTTTACTCAAATGTAACACACTGGACTGTATTCTTTACTCAAATGTAACACACTGGACTGTATTCTTTACTCAAATGTAACACACTGGACTGTATTCTTTACTCAAATGTAACACACTGGACTGTATTCTTTACTCAAATGTAACAAACTGGACTGTATTCTTTACTCAAATGTAACACACTGGACTGTATTCTTTACTCAAATGTAACACACTGGACTGTATTCTTTACTCAAATGTAACACACTGGACTGTATTCTTTACTCAAATGTAACACACTGGACTGTATTCTTTACTCAAATGTAACACACTGGACTGTATTCTTTACTCAAATGTAACACGCTGGACTGTATTCTTTACTCAAATGTAACACGCTGGACTGTATTCTTTACTCAAATGTAACACACTGGACTGTATTCTTTATTCAAATGTAACACACTGGACTGTATTCTTTACTCAAATGTAACACACTGGACTGTATTCTTTACTCAAATGTAACACCCTGGACTGTATTCTTTACTCAAATGTAACACACTGGACTGTATTCTTTACTCACATGTAACACACTGGACTGTATTCTTTACTCAAATGTAACACACTGGACTGTATTCTTTACTCAAATGTAACACACTGGACTGTATTCTTTACTCAAATGTAACACACTGGACTGTATTCTTTACTCAAATGTAACACACTGGACTGTATTCTTTACTCAAATGTAACACACTGGACTGTATTCTTTACTCAAATGTAACACACTGGACTGTATTCTTTACTCAAATGTAACACCCTGGACTGTATTCTTTACTCAAATGTAACACACTGGACTGTATTCTTTACTCACATGTAACACACTGGACTGTATTCTTTACTCAAATGTAACACGCTGGACTGTATTCTTTACTCAAAGGAAAACACTTTACACTTCAGAATGCAATTATATTCCATTTAATCTGTTGTGTACACTCTTAGGAAAAATACTTCCAAAAACGTTATTTGCAGAGGAATTAGGGTTCTACCAAGAACTGTTTTGATCAGTTTGTAAGGCAAAGGGTTCTACCTAGAACCTTTAACATTCTAAGAATCGTTTTACGAAGAAAGTGTTCTTTGATGATTCTTTGGAAGGCAAGAATGATTCTTTGGAAGGCAGGAAGAGTTCTACATAGAACCACATATAATATTTCCCAGCATGCTTTATTGCAGGGAGATTTTCAGAATTGTTTATTTTAAAGTACTTAAGTAAAAAATCCTTGAAAGTAGTACTTCTGTCGTTTTGGGGGGTATCTGTACTTAATTTTACTATTTATATTTTTGACTACTTTTACTTCACTACATTCCTAAAGACACTTTTGTACTTTTTCATCCAATGATCTTCCTGACACTCAAACGTATTTGTTAAGTTTTGAATGGCTAGCATGCCAGGAAAATGGTTCAATTCACACACGTATCAAACTCTGGTCATCCATACTGCCTCTGATCTGGCAGACTCACTAAACACACATGCTTTGTTTTTCAATGATGTCTGTGTTGGAGTGTGCCCCTGGTTATCCGTCAATAAAAAAACAAGAACAAGTTGTTTAATATAGGGTGATTTATACGTTTACTTTTATTTTCAATACTTAAGTATATTTTAGCAATTACATTTACTTTTGATACTTAAGTATACTTAAAACCAAATACTTTTTGACTTTTACTCAAGTGGTATTTTACTGGGTGACTTTCACTTTTACTTGAGTAATTTTCTATTAAGGTATCTCTACTTTTACTCAAGTATGACAATTGGGTACTTTTTCCACCAGTGCTTTTACTGTGAAACAGTACCTGTGTTTTTGCATGTACATTGATTGGCTGATACATTTGATGCTAAACAAAGATAAATAACATTCAGTTTTCTTAATAAACTAATCCAATCTGTTAGTAATTGGATGTATTGCACTCGTTAATGAGATGTTTGTTCCAGTTTAGATGTTTGTTCCAGTTTAGATGGTTGTTCCAGTTTAGATGTTTGTTCCAGTTTAGATGTTTGTTCCAGTTTAGATGTTTGTTCCAGTTTAGATGTTTGTTCCAGTTTAGATGTTTGAAGTTGTCTCAGTATTCAGTCTTCCCTGCCCTGGCAGTCATTCTGAATGCATGTTGCAGCTGATCAACAATTCCACTTGTTGGATATCTTAACTCCGTCTGGCTTCCAATAGGAATTACACATCACGTTGCAAACCAGCATAATGTGATTTGCAGGCCTGACGTGGCCTGTAAACCAGTAGTAATGGGGGAAACTAAGCTTCCTGAAGCATTGAGGCTTTCCAATCAATTGTCTTGAAAATAGATTAATTACTCCGAGCTTCTTTATTCGTTCACAATATACATTAGTGACATCTGCCGGTCAGTAATAGGAAGCAATGTGTAATTATCAGATATACTATATATTTTTTTCTACTACTGATTTAGGGAAAGGGAAAGGGGGAGACCTAGTCATTCAGCCAACTGAATGTATTCAACTGAAATGTATCTTCCTAATCAAATCTTCATGGCGCAGCCCTAAGTCGTTGGCTTTAGCTCCGTACAATCAGTTGGAAGTTCACATTCGCATCTTACATCATGTTTTCCCTTTTGCCTTCAAGTTAACTATTTTGGCATTATTTAGGATGCTTAAGACAGACATTTATACTAAAAAAAATATATTATTTGAACAACAGTGCAGATAGTGTGAACTCACATAAAATTATTTTCAAAATAGTGCACCTTCAACAGGATTCAACCTAACACCCTCATGTTCCAAAGTTTCCTACTCTACCTGCTAAGCTACCGGTCAGGTGTAATTACAAAACCCTAACTAAATCTATCCACGGTATCTACGGTATCCATTAGAGGTCGGTGTTTTGAAAGCAGCTTCATCGAAGAAAGCACCGTAACCACAGCGAACTCATTGGGATCTGGGCATTTTGCAACAGACGGTTTGAAAAAGCGCGTGATCAAACGATGCTTTGGATGTCATTGATGACGTGCTTCTGATGAAGTGATACACGCATCGGCACACTGCTTCGAAGTTAGCTGCATGGCGATTTCGGCGCATACCTTGGAGCGCCAGTATCACACGTAACATCACTATAAACCAGGAGTTTCCTAACACCATTGTGTTAGGGCATAACTAGGCCCTCAAAGAAAAACCTTATGATCAGTGGTGATTTTAGCATGTACATCTTGGTGGGGCACATTTTTTTTAGATACACTACACTACACTAAACAATACATTAATTGCACTATAATGGTGACAAGTGGTGCCCACAAACTGTTAAGGTCTACATAAAGCTGTCCCAACAGCAGAGCTTTCTTTTCAGCACCATGGAGTCAAACCTTACCACCACTACACCTGGTTATCAGCAGAGCCTTGTCTGGCAGCAAAATAATTCATTCAGCCTCATTTACTGCCTTAAAAAAAAAAAAAACATAGCTGATATGGCTGACTATATCTCTCTGGCATATTATATAATTTATGCAGCAGCATATAAGACATTTTTGGACTCACTTTGTTGTGCGCTGCGGTCCTACTTTGGCAAATTTTGTCATCAAAGAAAGAGAAAGATGTAGAATTCCGAGTTGGATGACCGTTCAAAACACATTTTCCCAGTCTGAAAGCGTTTATTCCCGACTTCCCAGTTCCAATGCTTGTGGTTAGCAACTGTCACCAATTCCTACCAAACAACTCATTGTTGTATTTGTGATTTCCACCTTAAAAAATTGAAAAAATTGAAAAATGTATTTATTGAATATTCGAATCATACAGTATACTAGCAGTGAAGCCACTCAACAACTACATCATACCAGTAATCCAACAGATTCCCATTCAGAGCAACACACAGAAGCATCCATGCTCAACGCCCTGCTCAAGGGCATGTTGACCGAGGGCACAAAACGTGAAACCAAACCCTCCAAGCCCCCCCCTCCCACAGTTCCCCAATAGCTGTCACTCAATCATTCGAGACCCCTCCCACAGCCCCCCAGGAAGAAACATAAAAAATACAATTAATTCCATTCCCCCAAGAACCCCCCAGTGAACCAACAACCAAGATAAGTAACTAAAGAGAAAACAGGAAAAGACCGAATAAAACTTTAAAAACTATTAAAAACGTTTATCTTTGACTATCATTCTCTCTGTCTCACACAGCAACTCCACTCCCACTTTTCTCCAATTCCACATACCCAACCCTCAGCTTCCCTCAGCCCATCCCATCTATCTCTGCTGGCCACCCACTTTGGGTTTCTACGCAACACATATCTTTCAACTATGCTGTGATGTTTAACGTACAATTTCAATCTATCTACTCAAATAGAATCCACAGATTGCGAGTTGAAGATAAGTACTTTTACTAAGAGTATTAGTATATTAGTTATTGACTGACCTGGATTCTCCAGATCTCCTAACAGTACTATTTCTAGGGTCAATTTTAGATTAATGCTATGCATTTTCAGCCATTCCTGAACCTGAGACCAGAAACCAAAATAAATGGTCTATTGATTCTGTACCCTCACAACTTAATCTGCAGAGCTTCGATGATTTTATGCCCCAAATATTGGAACTGCCGTCTAATATTTAGGCTGGGTTTCTGTACAGCACTATGTGACATCAGCTGATGTATGATTTTATGCCCCAAATATTGGAACTCCCGTCTAATATTTAGGCTGGGTTTCTGTACAGCACTATGTGACATCAGCTGATGTATGATTTTATGCCCCAAATATTGGAACTGCCGTCTAATATTTAGGCTGGGTTTCTGTACAGCACTATGTGACATCAGCTGATGTATGATTTTATGCCCCAAATATTGGAACTCCCGTCTAATATTTAGGCTGGGTTTCTGTACAGCACTATGTGACATCAGCTGATGTATGATTTTATGCCCCAAATATTGGAACTCCCGTCTAATATTTAGGCTGGGTTTCTGTACAGCACTATGTGACATCAGCTGATGTATGATTTTATGCCCCAAATATTGGAACTCCCGTCTAATATTTAGGCTGGGTTTCTGTACAGCACTATGTGACATCAGCTGATGTATGATTTTATGCCCCAAATATTGGAACTCCCGTCTAATATTTAGGCTGGGTTTCTGTACAGCACTATGTGACATCAGCTGATGTATGATTTTATGCCCCAAATATTGGAACTCCCGTCTAATATTTAGGCTGGGTTTCTGTACAGCACTATGTGACATCAGCTGATGTATGATTTTATGCCCCAAATATTGGAACTCCCGTCTAATATTTAGGCTGGGTTTCTGTACAGCACTATGTGACATCAGCTGATGTATGATTTTATGCCCCAAATATTGGAACTCCCGTCTAATATTTAGGCTGGGTTTCTGTACAGCACTATGTGACATCAGCTGATGTATGATTTTATGCCCCAAATATTGGAACTCCCGTCTAATATTTAGGCTGGGTTTCTGTACAGCACTATGTGACATCAGCTGATGTATGATTTTATGCCCCAAATATTGGAACTCCCGTCTAATATTTAGGCTGGGTTTCTGTACAGCACTATGTGACATCAGCTGATGTACGAAGGGCTTTATAAATACATTTGATTGAAATTTGATAATATCTAGGTGAGATGAAATGATTTGAACACATTCTTCATGGACCTCTATCCCTTCCTTAGACCTTTTTTTTAAACCTAAAATACCTAGTGTCCTCTTCAATCCAGTTCAATCAGGCTTCTGGAGTAATTTAGCAATATTTCCTCTTGTAACTGCAAGAATGTACTTTCATTAATTTCATACTGTCTTAATTAATTGATCTGCCCATATCATTCATATAGACTGTTTTTCACTCTCCCCGTTAATAATCTCCTGGTCCTCAGCCCGACACTCTTCAGTAGAATCAAAGCAGCTCACTAATCAAACTCTACATTGACCTGCTTTTATATTTTAGAGAGGAGACAACTTTGTTACTAGAAACCATTGACATCTCTTGTATACACATCTAATGGGATACAAAATTTACACAGCAAATTCTACAGTATTGAATCAACATGGAGTGTTACATTTAACACTGTTCCAGTGTCTATACGTGTCCACACTTTTCAGTGTTAAATTCATCCTTTGCTTAGTTCTGATGTGTTTAAACTTTCTCAGTGTCAGAAAATGATACCTGTAGTTTTACGGTAAAACTCCCTTTGGGGTTGTTGTTTTAAAGCAAAGCCTAATTTGCATATTTCCCAGTGTGCCTAACTCTATATGACAATATATTACATATATCATAAGGCCTTATTTTGAGGGTCTAGTTTTACCTTAACAAAGTGGCCAGAATGTAACGGCTTTCGTCATCGGATGAGGAAGAGTAGTCGGACCAAAGCGCAGCGTGGTAAGTGTTCATGTTTGTTTATTGAACTGAACACTAATACAAAATAACAAAATAATAAATGAAACCGAAACAGTCCCGTAAGGTGCAAACACTAAACAGAAAATAACTACCCACAAAACCCATGTGGGAAAAAGCTACCTAAGTATGGTTCCCAATCAGAGACAACGAAAGACAGCTGTCCCTGATTGAGAACCATACCTGGCCAAAACAAAGAAATACAAAACATAGAAAAAGGACATAGAATGCCCACCCAAATCACACCCTGACCAAACCAAAATAGAGACATAACAAGCTCTCTACGGTCAGGGCGTGACACTGAAGCTCCTGGTTGAACTCAACTTGATGAAGGCCAGAGGACTGAAATTGAATGAATTTAACAACCATGTCTTTGTCACTAACACTAACCTAACCTCCTCCAGGATCACAGTGACAGTATTGGTTTGAATCATGACAACAAAATCACTTTAAGCAACTGTACTCAGTTGATTAGGTACACCACCCACTCCTACAGACAGTGAGTCACGTGGCTTGCTATATAAAGCAGGCAGACAGGCATCGAGGCATTCAGTTACTGTTACACTGAATGTTAGAGTGGGGAAAACGAGTGACCTAAGCAACTTTGAGCGTGCTATCAGCTAAAAACAAGAAGAAGCGGCTCCAGTGGGCATGTGATCACCAACACTGGACAACTGAGGAGTGGATGGAGTCCATGGCCCTTTCCTGCCTGGTGTCAACGGTATAGGCAGGTGGCAGAGGTATAATGGTGTGGGGAATGTTTTCCTGGCACACTTTAGGTCCCTTGACACCAATTGAGCAATGTTTCAATGCCCCGAGGAATTCAGGCTGTTCTGAAGGCAAAGGAGGGTCCGACCCGGGTACTAGATGGGTGTACCTAATAAACTGGCCACTGAGTGTATCTTAAGTGTAGTAGTAATGACAGTTTTGAGTAATGACAACACATTGGGTTTTACATTGTAGGGAACACTGACCCATTTGCTGTGTGAGGATATGAGATACAGGCATAAAAAACAAGACAAAAATAAAACAACTGTCATCACAATATATCATTATTTATTATCCATTTATAGGAAAGGCCAGCTGTTTTTGCTAACCATGTGACTTGACCAAGAAAGAACTTCACGCATAGGCCTTCTAAACAGGTCTGCCTTTAAACTTCTGTTATGTAACTCTTTCAGCTCCAGAGCGAGGTGGAGAAGCCTCTGTTGACGTTCAGAGAGAACTTTAAGAAGGACATGAAGAGGTTCAATCATCACATCGCAGAACTACGGAAACAGCTGGTTGGACGACACTCAGCCGTGGAGAAGGTACGCATCCTGATGCAGTGAGACGCAACAAACACACACAGGCACACACAGGCACACACAGGCACACACACAAATACAGAGACATGCACACAGAGGCACAAACACACACTCATAAAGCATACAGAACTCAACGTAATATTAACTGTCCTTGCACTTGGCAGCTGTAGAATTTCAGGAATCTTCTCAGACATGATTCGAATTCCACAACTCCCCCCTAAGTCTAGGACCGTTTCCTGTCAACACACACCCACACACACACACACTACCACTTCCTTGTTCTATAAATAACGATTGGACTGATCGCTTCAGCATATCACCTCCACCTCAACCTAGACCTACTTCAGTTTGCATACTGCCCGAACCGGTCCACAGTCGATGCAGTCGCCATCACACTGCACACTGCCCTACCCCATCTGGACAAGAGGAATAACCATGTAAGAATGCTGTTCATCAACTACAGCTCAGCATTCAACACCATAGTGCCCTCCAAAGCTCATTATCAAGCTGGAGGCCCTGGGTCTCAACCCCACCCTGTGCAATTGGATCCTGGACTTTCTGAAGGGCCGCCCCGAGGTGGTGAAGGTAGGAAACAATCTCCACTTCGCTGACTCTTAACACTGGGGCCCCACAAGGGTGCATGGTCAGTCCCCTCCTGTACTCCCATGACTGCGTGGCCATGCACGCCTCCAACTCAATCATCAAGTTTGCAGATGACACAACATTAGTGGGCTTGATTACCAACCACGACGAGACAGCCGGAGTGTGGTGTCAGGAAAACAACCTCTCACTCAATGTAAAAAAAAAGAAGGAGATGATCGTGGACTTCAGGAAACAGCAGAGGGAACAACCCCCTATCCACATCTACAGGACAGTAGTGGAGAAGGTGGAAATGTTTAAGTTCCTCGGCGTACACATCACAGACAAACTGAAATGGTCCACCCACACCGACAGTGTGGCTTGTCTTCTAAAACCCTGACAAACTTTTACAGATGCACAATTGAGAGCATCCTGTCAGGCTACATCACCGCCTGGTACGGCAACTGCACCGCCCTCAACCGCAAGGCTCTCCAGAGGGATGTGCGGTCTGCACAACGCATCACCGGGGTCAAACTACCTGCCCTCCAGGACACCTACAGCACCTGATGTCACAGAAAGGCCAAAAAGATCATCAAGGACAACAACCAACCGAGCCACTGCCTGTTCACCCCGCTATCAAATCAAATCAAATCAAATCAAATTTTATTTGTCACATACACATGGTTAGCAGATGTTAATGCGAGTGTAGCGAAATGCTTGTGCTTCTAGTTCCGACAATGCAGTAATAACAAGTAATCTAACTAACAATTCCAAAACTACTGTCTTGTACACAGTGTAAGGGGATAAAGAATATGTACATAAGGATATATGAATGAGTGATGATACAGAGCAGCATAGGCAAGATACAGTAGATGGTATCGGGTACAGTATGTACAAATGAGATGAGTATGTAAACCAAGTGGCATAGTATAGTATAAAGTGGCTAGTGATACATGTATTACATAAGGATACCGTCGATGATATAGAGTACAGTATATACGTATGCGTATGAGATGAATAATGTAGGGTAAGTAACATTTATATAAGGTAGCATTGTTTAAAGTGGCTAGTGATATATTTACATCATTTCCCATCAATTCCCATTATTAAAGTGGCTGGAGTTGAGTCAGTGTCAGTGTGTTGGCAGCAGCCACTCAGTGTTAGTGGTGGCTGTTTAACAGTCTGATGGCCTTGAGATAGAAGCTGTTTTTCAGTCTCTCGGTCCCAGCTTTGATGCACCTGTACTGACCTCGCCTTCTGGATGATAGCGGGGTGAACAGGCAGTGGCTCGGGTGGTTGATGTCCTTGATGATCTTTATGGCCTTCCTGTGACATCGGGTGGTGTAGGTGTCCTGGAGGGCAGGTAGTTTGCCCCCGGTGATGCGTTGTGCAGACCTCACTACCCTCTGGAGAGCCTTACGGTTGAGGGCGGTGCAGTTGCCATACCAGGCGGTGATACAGCCCGCCAGGATGCTCTCGATTGTGCATCTGTAGAAGTTTGTGAGTGCTTTTGGTGACAAGCCGAATTTCTTCAGCCTCCTGAGGTTGAAGAGGCGCTGCTGCGCCTTCTTCACGATGCTGTCTGTGTGAGTGGACCAATTCAGTTTGTCTGTGACGTGTATGCCGAGGAACTTAAAACTTGCTACCCTCTCCACTACTGTTCCATCGATGTGGATAGGGGGGTGTTCCCTCTGCTGTTTCCTGAAGTCCACAATCATCTCCTTAGTTTTGTTGACGTTGAGTGTGAGGTTGTTTTCCTGACACCACACTCCGAGGGCCCTCACCTCCTCCCTGTAGGCCGTCTCATCGTTGTTGGTAATCAAGCCTACCACTGTTGTGTCGTCCGCAAACTTGATGATTGAGTTGGAGGCGTGCGTGGCCACGCAGTCGTGGGTGAACAGGGAGTACAGGAGAGGGCTCAGAACGCAACCTTGTGGGGCCCCAGTGTTGAGGATCAGCGGGGAGGAGATGTTGTTGCCTACCCTCACCACCTGGGGGCGGCCCGTCAGGAAGTCCAGTACCCAGTTGCACAGGGCGGGGTCGAGACCCAGGGTCTCGAGCTTGATGACGAGCTTGGAGGGTACTATGGTGTTGAATGCCGAGCTGTAGTCGATGAACAGCATTCTCACATAGGTATTCCTCTTGTCCAGATGGGTTAGGGCAGTGTGCAGTGTGGTTGAGATTGCATCGTCTGTGGACCTATTAGGGCGGTAAGCAAATTGGAGTGGGTCTAGGGTGTCAGGTAGGGTGGAGGTGATATGGTCCTTGACTAGTCTCTCAAAGCACTTCATGATGACGGATGTGAGTGCTACGGGGCGGTAGTCATTTAGCTCAGTTACCTTAGCTTTCTTGGGAACAGGAACAATGGTGGCCCTCTTGAAGCATGTGGGAACAGCAGACTGGTATAGGGATTGATTGAATATGTCCGTAAACACACCGGCCAGCTGGTCTGCGCATGCTCTGAGGGCGCGGCTGGGGATGCCATCTGGGCCTGCAGCCTTGCGAGGGTTAACACGTTTAAATGTCTTACTCACCTCGGCTGCAGTGAAGGAGAGACCGCATGTTTTCGTTGCAGGCCGTGTCAGTGGCACTGTATTGTCCTCAAAGCGGGCAAAAAAGTTATTTAGTCTGCCTGGGAGCAAGACATCCTGGTCCGTGACTGGGCTGGGTTTCTTCCTGTAGTCCGTGATTGACTGTAGACCCTGCCACATGCCTCTTGTGTCTGAGCCGTTGAATTGAGATTCTACTTTGTCTCTGTACTGGCGCTTAGCTTGTTTGATAGCCTTGCGGAGGGAATAGCTGCACTGTTTGTATTCGGTCATGTTACCAGACACCTTGCCCTGATTAAAAGCAGTGGTTCTCGCTTTCAGTTTCACACGAATGCTGCCATCAATCCACGGTTTCTGGTTAGGGAATGTTTTAATCGTTGCTATGGGAACGACATCTTCAACGCACGTTCTAATGAACTCGCACACCGAATCAGCGTATTCGTCAATGTTGTTATCTGACGCAATACGAAACATCTCCCAGTCCACGTGATGGAAGCAGTCTTGGAGTGTGGAGTCAGCTTGGTCGGACCAGCGTTGGACAGACCTCAGCGTGGGAGCCTCTTGTTTTAGTTTCTGTCTGTAGGCAGGGATCAACAAAATGGAGTCGTGGTCAGCTTTTCCGAAAGGGGGGCGGGGCAGGGCCTTATATGCGTCGCGGAAGTTAGAGTAACAATGGTCCAAGGTCTTTCCTCCCCTGGTTGCGCAATCGATATGCTGATAAAATTTGGGGAGTCTTGTTTTCAGATTAGCCTTGTTAAAATCCCCAGCTACAATGAATGCAGCCTCCGGATAAATTGTTTCCAGTTTGCAGAGAGTTAAATAAAGTTCGTTCAGAGCCATCGATGTGTCTGCTTGGGGGGGGATATATACGGCTGTGATTATAATCGAAGAGAATTCTCTTGGTAGATAATGCGGTCTACGTTTGATTGTGAGGAATTCTAAATCAGGTGAACAGAAGGATTTGAGTTCCTGTATGTTTCTTTCATCGCACCATGTCACGTTAGTCATAAGGCATACGCCCCCGCCCCTCTTTTTACCAGAAAGATGTTTTTTCCTGTCTGCGCGATGCGTGGAGAAACCTGTTGGCTGCACCGCTTCGGATTGCGTCTCTCCAGTAAGCCACGTTTCCGTGAAGCAAAGAACGTTACAGTCTCTGATGTCCCTCTGGAATGCTACCCTTGCTCGGATTTCATCAACCTTGTTGTCAAGAGACTGGACATTGGCAAGAAGAATGCTAGGGAGTGGTGCGCGCTGTGCCCGTCTCCGGAGTCTGACCAGAAGACCGCCTCGTTTCCCTCTCTTTCGGAGTCGTTTTTTTGGGTCGCTGCATAGGATCCACTCCGTTGTCCTGTTTGTAAGGCTATCATCCAGAAGGCGAGCTCAGTACAGGTCCATCAAAGCTGGGACCGAGAGACTGAAAAACAGCTTCTATCTCAAGGCCATCAGACTGCTAAACAGCAATCACTAACTCGCAGAGGCTGCTCACTACATAGAGACTCAAATCACTGGCCAATTTAATAAATGGATCACTAGTCATTTTAAACAATGGCACTTTAATAATGTTTACATATCGTACATTACTGTCAGCGATTGGGTGCAGAGATGTAGCGGAGTCAGGCGCAGGACACAGGTTTTGAGCAACACAGCGGAGTTTACTCAAAAAATCAAGCAAAAATTCAAAATAGGAACATACAAACACACTAGCACAATCAACAACCACTAAAGACACCAACACTCACAGACAGAACAGAAATGTATGTCAGAGGGTTAAATAAGGAACATGATATGGGAATTGAAACCAGGTGTGTGTAATACAGACAAAACAAAACGAAACTGAAGCATGGTGGTGACTAGAAAGCCGGTGACGTCGACCGCCGAACACCACCCGAACAAGGAGAAGGGCCGACTTCGGCGGAAGTCGTGACAATTACTCATCTCATTTGTATATACTGTATACTGACACCAGCCTCGGGGACGACCCAGAGGTCGGGACGCAGTGCGATCCGGGTGGAGACGGTGAAACTCTGTAGCAATGAAGGATCTAGGATGTCCTCCACCGGTACCCAGCATCTCTCCTCCGGGCCGTACCCCTCCCACTCCACGAGGTACTGAAGGCCCCTCACCCGACGCCTTGAGTCCATGATGGCTCGTACGGTATACGCCGGGACCCCCTCGATGTCCAGAGGGGGCGGAGGAACCTCCCGCACCTCAGACTGCTGGAGCGGACCAGCCACCACCGGCCTGAGGAGAGACACATGGAACGAGGGGTTAATGTGATAATCAGGGGGGAGTTGTAACCTATAACAAACCTTGTTCAGTCTCCTCAGGACTTTAAATGGCCCCACAAACCACGGACCCAGCTTCCGGCAGGGCAGGTGAAGGGGCAGGTTTCGGGTCGAGAGCCAGACCCGATCCCCCGGTGCATACACCAGGGCCTCACTGCGGTGGCAGTCGGCACTCGCCTTTTGCCTCCTGAAGGCCTGTTGTAGCCGCACATGGGCAGCGTTCCATGTCTCCTCTGAGTGCCGAAACCATTCATCCACCGCAGGAGCCTCGTTCTGGCTCTGATGCCATCGTGCCAGGATCGGCTGATAACCCAGCATACACTGAAATGGTGATAGGTTGGTAGAGGAGTGGCGGAGGGAGTTTTGGGCCATCTCCGCCCAGTGGATGTAAACCGCCCACTCCCCCGGCTGGTCCTGGCAATAGGACCGCAGAAACCTACCCACATCCTGGTTGACATCCTGGTTGACTCTCGGGGTGAAAACCTGAGGTAAGGCTGACCGAGACCCCCAGGCGTTCCATAAATGCCCTCCAAACTCTAGACGTGAATTGGGGACCCCGATCAGAAACTATATCCTCAGGCACCCCGTAGTGCCGAAATACGTGGGTGAACAGGGCCTCCGCAGTCTGTAGAGCCGTAGGAAGACCGGGCAAAGGAAGGAGACGGCAGGACCGATCCACAACGACCGCGACGGGGGAAGATCCGTCACGAAATCCACCGATAGGTGTGACCACGATCGTTGTGGAACGGGAAGGAGTTGTAATTTTCCTCTGGGCAGGTGTCTAGGTGCCTTGCACTGTGCGCATACCGAACAGGAGAAAACATAAACCCTCACGTCCTTAGCTAAAGTGGGCCACCAGTACTTCCCAGCAAGGCAGGATGACCAGAGGAGGGTGACGTGTGAGCCCAACAGATCAAACGATCGCGGACATCAAACGGAATGTACAGACGCACAGCTGGACACTCAGTGGGAGTGGGCTCTGTCAGAGGGTTAAATAAGGAACATGATTTGGGAATTGAAACCATGTGTGTGTAATACAGACAAAACAAAACGAAACTGAAACATGGATCGGTGGTGACTAGAAAGCCGGTGACGTCGACCGCCGAACACCACCCGAACAAGGAGAAGGGCCGACTTCGGCGGAAGTCGTGACAATTACTCATCTCATTTGTATATACTGTATATTATACCATCGTTTGCAACTTTCCTTTACCTCTCGGCCATCGCTCATCCATATATTTATATGTACATATTCTTATTCCATCCCTTTTAGATTTGTGTGTATTAGATAGTTGTTGGGAATTGTTAGATTATTTGTTAGATATTACTGCACTGTCGGAACTAGAAGCGCAAGCATTTCGCTACACTCCCATTAACATCTGATAACCATGTGTATGTGACCAATTAAAATGTGATTTGATTTGAAGATCTGCATGTATCTCTGTAGGCCCGTAAGGCTCTAGCGGACAGACAGAAGGACTTGGACGTGAAGACCCAGCAGCTGGAGATCAAACTAAGCAACAAGATGGAGGAAGACATCAAGAAGGCTCAGCGGAAATCCACACAAGCAGGTCAGAGCCGGGTCAAAGGTCAAACCAAAGGTTATCAAAGGTCACTGTGGGTTTAGCCAGTGGGGTCAAAGACTCACATGTTTGTTATAACTGATATTGGTGTCACTTGTTTCGTCCCCATCTGGGAGTCTTGAGGGTTTTAATCTGTGCAGATTAGAGGTTATTCTAGCACAAATCTGACCAAGCGAGTCTAGGGTATATCTAGCTAACTTTTTTAAAAATACGTTGTTTATGACATGATAAACAGACACTCTAAACCAACGATTCTCAAATGGTGGGTCGCGGGAGGCGTTGCTGTCTGTGTATGACTAAATAAAGTATATTAAATAATAATAATTTAATCTTAAAAAAAAAAATATTTGACCTTTATTTAACCAGGTAGGCTAGTTGAGAACAAGTTCTCATTTACAACTGCGACCTGGCCAAGATAAAGCACAGCAGTTCGACACATACAACAACACAGAGTTACACATGGAATAAACAAACATACAGTCAATAACACAGTATAAAAAGGTTATATACAGTGAGTGCAAATGAGGTGAGATAAGGGAGGTAAGGCAATAAATAAACCACGTGGCGAAGTAATTACAATATAGCAATCAAACACTGGAATGGTAGATGTGCAGAATATATATATATATATATATATACACAGTGGGAAGAACAAGTATTTGATACACTGCCGATTTTGCAGGTTTTCCTACTTACAAAGCATGTAGAGGTCTGTAATTGTTATCATAGGTACACTTCAACTGTGAGAGACGGAATCTAAAACAAAAATCCAGAAAATCACATTGTATGATTTTTAAGTAATTAATTTGCATTTTATTGCATTAAAAGGTTTAAGACCCGCTGCTGCTGCTACTACTACTACTACTACTACTACTACTACTACTACTACTACTACTACTACTACTGCTACTGCTACTACTATCACCACTACTACTACTACTACTACTACTGCTACTACCACTACTACTATTACTACCACTACTACTGCTACTGCTACTACTACTTCTACTGCTACTACCACTACCGCCACCACCACTACCTCTACTACTACTACCACTACCACCACTGCTACTACTACTACTACTACTACTACTACCACAGCTACTGCTGCTACTACTACTACCACTACTACTACCACTACCACTACTACTACTGCTACTACTACTACTACTGCTACTACTACCACTACTACTACTTATTCTTCTTTGCGTGGTTTTCCGTCAGACAAGACGCTGTGTTGCTGCCTTTCGCAGGTCGGAGTGTAAATTGCACATATTGGTCACAAACAAAAAAAACAGGGTAAAGGGGAATGGGACAATTTCACCACTATCTAACCCTGCACCTATACACTATGCCCCAAAATCTAGCCGCCCCAAAATCTAGCCACCCCATCTAGCCACCTTGGCCCTAAAAGATCCTAGGTCGTTGAATCCTTTTTCTCTCAATACTTACCTGTAGATATTCTGTACTAAAATCTTCCCAGAATATTTCTCTGCTGCTGCAACCTCCACATCTATCTTCTGTGACTTCTGCTCCATCAGTACAGAGCAGTTGATCACCATGTCTATAAAACGCAAGAAATTCAACCTTACTAAAGCTCATCTGGTCTGGAGCTCTCTCCCTTCAGGCCTACTCACTGGGGGGTCTCCCAGTCAAATAACTAACCCTTGGGCCATCCT
Organism: Oncorhynchus clarkii lewisi; assembly: GCF_045791955.1. Classification (NCBI taxonomy): domain Eukaryota; kingdom Metazoa; phylum Chordata; class Actinopteri; order Salmoniformes; family Salmonidae; genus Oncorhynchus; species Oncorhynchus clarkii. Next base: position 20,871 of record NW_027258820.1, on the reverse strand, counting down.
CTACTCTCTTCACTGCCTCAGCATAGGAAACTTTCTTCCCCAACTCGAACTGTGGCAATCTCAACCTGTCTCTCTCTCATAGGACACTTCGGATCCCACGTTGCATGGCCACCCCCACTGTCAACACAGTGCTTTCTCTATCGCAACTGTACACTCCCTCTGACCATGCCCTGCTGCATAGTCAGAGGCACCTAAAGCACTGTAGCGTGTTGCATATTTCCCAGTGTGCCGACCTCTATATGACAATATATTACATATATCATAAGGCCTTATTTTGAGGGTCGAGTTTTACCTTAACAAAGTGGCCTGAAGCACCTAAAGCACTGTAGCGTGTTTGTAACATAGGCCCTCACAGAGTAGCAAACATAACCTAACCTGACCTTAACAGCTAGAACTCTGTGTCAAAGCTCAACAAGACAGACAGGGTATTCTCAGTCTCGCCATTGCCACCAGGTCTACGTCTCACCAAACGGCAGGCGTCACAAACACCAGGAATATTATTTTTCATTTGATCCATCTCTATACTCAACGCTACGTCACGGATCACAGGATTTAAGCGGCACCCTGTTTCAGAGAGGAAAGCATGCCACGTGTTGAGCTCCAAGCTCAAGCGCGAAGCGCCCACTTCCTCTGGGTGGAGGATGCACAAAAAAAGTCCACTTCTCAAAACTTTCCCAGATGTAACCATTCCCAGTTTGTCCTTTACCCAGCCTGACAGCAGGGATCCACTCTTTCCAAAAAATCTCACTCCCACCGGTCTAAGACTCGCTATGACTCTGATCTGTTTCCTATACACATTTAATTGTCTAACGGTTCTCTTGAGTTGAAGGAGAGGCAGACCAAAACGCAGCGTGGTTTCTATTCATGGTTCTTTAATAAAGCACTTCACATGAACAGACTAACAAAAACAAGAAACGTGAAAACCTAAAACAGCCCTATCTGGTGCAAACACGGAGACAGGAACAATCACCCACAAACACACAGTGAAACCCAGGCTACCTAAGTATGATTCTCAATCAGAGACAATGACACCTGCCTCTGATTGAGAACCATACTAGGCCGAAACATAGAAATACCCAAATCATAGAAAAACAAACATAGACTGCCCACCCCAACTCACGCCCTAATCATACTAAATAATGACAAAACAAAGGAAATAAAGGTCAGAACGTGACAAATTGTTATGGAACTACTACCATATATCCCTTAAATTGGTACCGAAATATTACTAAAAGGTGCACCGTATAGCCATTTACAAGGCCTGCAATTAAAATATGTTATTGAGCCACCGATTCTTTCTCCTCACACAATTTCTATCCACAATGCACCCGAATTTACAGTATGCTGCAGTGAATATATAGCAAGCAGCAATTTAGTACATTATTGTTCAACTGTATTGAAAATAACATCAGCAATTGCTAATAGTAAAAATTGAATTATAATGTATATTAACTATACCAACTGATATTAGGTGCTTCATATCACTTGCACTTTAGGCCTTAATAAATCTTCTAAACTGATAGTGACTACTGGGCAAAACAGATCAAAAGGACATGGCTAAACTTACATCCACTCTGATCTGTTTCCTAAATAAATGTATTTGTTAGGGAACCACCACCACATATCACTTAAATTAGTACTGAACTCTCAGTAATGGGTGCAAATAATATAACCACTTACAAGGCATGCCTCAAATATGTCAATGAGTGAGAAACAACAATACCAAGCACCCACAAGTTTTTTTTTGCGCTCCAAAAATGATTATTAAAAAAATCCACATAGTTATCCACTTAGTTATCCACTTAGTTATCCATTAGTTATCCACTTAGTTATCCACTTAGTTATCCACTTAGTTATCCACTTAGTTATCCACTTAGTTATCCATTAGTTATCCACTTAGTTATCCACTTAGTTATCCATTAGTTATCCACTTAGTTATCCACTTAGTTATCCACTTTGTTATCCACTTAGTTATCCACTTAGTTATCCATTAGTTATCCACTTAGTTATCCACTCAGTTATCCACTTAGTTATCCATTAGTTATCCACTTAGTTATCCACTTAGTTATCCATTAGTTATCCATTAGTTATCCACTTAGTTATCCATCAGTTATCCACATAGTTATCCACATAGTTATCCATTAGTTATCCGTTAGTTATCCACTTAGTTATCCATTAGTTATCCACATAGTTATCCACATAGTTATCCACTTAGTTATCCACTTAGTTATCCACTTAGTTATCCACTTAGTTATCCACATAGTTATCCACTTAGTTATCCACTTAGTTATCCACTTTGTTATCCACTTAGTTATCCACTTAGTTATCCACATAGTTATCCACATAGTTATCCACTTAGTTATCCATTAGTTATCCATTAGTTATCCACATAGTTATCCACATAGTTATCCACTTAGTTATCCACATAGTTATCCACTTAGTTATCCATTAGTTATCCATTAGTTATCCACATAGTTATCCACATAGTTATCCACTTAGTTAAACATTTAGTTATTTATAAAATGTCTGCCCTGCTAGAGCTGTCCCGGTCAACTGTAAGTGCTGTTATTGTGAAGTGGAAACGTTTATGAGCAACAACGGCTTAGCCTCAAAGTGGTAAGCCACACAAGCTCACAGAATGGGAGCGCCGAGTGCTGAAGCACGTTGCGCATAACAATAGTCTGTCCTCGGTTGCAACACTCACTACCCAGTTCCAAACTGCCTCTGGAAGCAACTTCAGCACAATATGCCGAACAGCCACACACAAATGGCCATTGCCGAGCCATGGCCGAGCAGCCACACCCAAGCCTAAGATCACCATACGCAATGCCAAGCGTTAGCTGGAGTGGTGTAAAGATTGCCACCATTGGTCTCTGGAGCAGTGGAAACACGTTCTCCGGAGTGATAAATCACACTTCACCATCTGGCAGGCTGATGGACTAATCTGGGTTTGGCGGATGCCAGGAGAACAATACCTGCCCCAATGCATAGTGCCAACTGTAAAGTTTGGTGGAGGAGGAGTAATGGTCTGGGGCTGTTTTTCATGGTTCGGGCCCCTTAGTTCCAGTGAAGGGAAATCTTAACGCTACAGCATACAATGACATTCTAGAGGATTCTGTGCTTCCAACTTTGTGGCAACAGTTTGTGGAATGCCCTTTCCTGTTTCAGCATGACAATGCCCCCGTGCACAAAGCAAGGCCCTTATAGAAATGGTTTGTCGAGATCGGTGTGGAAGAACTTGACTGGCCTACACTGAAACGTGGCCTCAACCCCATCGAACACCTTTGGGATGAATTGGAACACCGACTGTGAGCCAGACCTAATCGCCCAACATCAGTGCCCAACCTCACTAATGCTCTTGTGGCTGAATGGAAGCAAGTCCCTGCAGCAATGTTTCAACATCTAGTGGAAAGCCTTCCCAGAAGAGTGGAGGCTGTTATGGCAGCAAAGGGGGGACCAACTCCATAATAATGCCCATGATTTTGGAATGAGATGTTCGACGAGCAGATGTCCACATACTTTTGATAATGTAGTGTACTTTATTTTTGGCAATAATTGTAAGTTGTTCTGAATATGAGCGTCTGCTAATGGACTTTAAATGTACATGTAAAAGGTTGTTGCTTTTGTAAATTAATATTTGGACTTTGACTCCTCCTGCTGGAGAAGTTATTGAACAACCGTTTCAAGCTTCATAAACCCGGAGGAAAGAAAGGTGCAGTCAGTGTCCAATAGATACGTTTGTCTAAACAGTATTTTCTGTCTACCAGGAGACGACCTGATGCGCTGTGTGGACCTTTACAACCAGTCGCAGTCCAAATGGTTTGAGGAGATGGTGACCACAAGCCTGGTAAGACTCTCCTTTGTGCTTCCTCCTTATCACTGATGGTGATGTATGTAGCGTATTGCTTTGGTAGCCTGGGTGCTGGTCTGTTTCTACTTCAGCCTTCTTCAGGAACAGTGAGATTGGCTTATCGGTGAGTCTGGCAAACCACAGAAAGGATTCATCTGAATCACGTAATCCAAAAACCCATGTTCCCTTCAATCCTTTCTGTCCTTCAGGAGCTGGAGAGGCTGGAGGTAGAGAGGGTGGAGATGATACGACAGCATCTGTGTCAGTACACCACCTTACGGCATGAGACTGACATGTTTAACCAGAGTGTAAGTCAAGCACCACCTTGTATTACCAGTAGAGAGCACTCAATGCCTTGTTTTTCTGTGTATTTTTCAGAGCTGCACAGACACACACACACGCGCACGCACACACACACACGCGCACACACACACACACACACACACACACACACACACACACACACACACACACACACACACACACACACACACACACAGGGTATTGACTGTTTATCCACGTGTCCTTGCAGACGATGGAGCCAGTGGATCAGCTGCTACAGAGTGTGGACCCAGCTAGAGACAGAGAGCTCTGGGTCCAGGAGCAGAAGACAGGAGACATCAGGCCTGTGGACATTGAGATATAACACACCTCGTTCCCAGGGGTCACACACATGTGGATCCACAAGCCTGGATCTTTACGGGGGCTTCAATGTCAACTTTGAGATATTATAGACATCCTGAGAAATCTGGATGACTCGCTCCACAGCTCCACAGACAGTGTTCATTAGAGGATTCTATATGGTAGACAGACAGTGTTTATTATGACCTAGAGGATTCTATATGGTAGACAGACAGTGTTCACTATGACCTAGAGGATTCTATATGGTAGACAGTGTTCATTATGACCTAGAGGATTCTATATGGTAGACAGACAGTGTTCATTATGACCTAGAGGATTCTATATGGCAGACAGACAGTGTTTATTATGACCTAGAGGATTCTATATGGTAGACAGACAGTGGTCATTATGACCTAGAAGATTCTATATGGTAGACAGACAGTGTTCATTATGACCTAGAGGATTCTATATGGTAGACAGACAGTGTTCATTATGACCTAGAGGATTCTATATAGTAGACAGACAGTGTTCATTATGACCTAGAGGATTCTATATGGTAGACAGACCGTGTTCATTATGGCCTAGAGGATTCTATATGGTAGACAGACAGTATTTATTATGACCTAGAGGATTCTATATGGTAGACAGACAGTGTTCACTATGACCTAGAGGATTCTATATGGTAGACAGTGTTCATTATGACCTAGAGGATTCTATATGGTAGACAGACAGTGTTTATTATGACCTAGAGGATTCTATATGGTAGACAGACAGTGTTCACTATGACCTAGATGATTCTATATGGTAGACAGTGTTCATTATGACCTAGAGGATTCTATATGGTAGACAGACAGTGTTCATTATGACCTAGAGGATTCTATATGGCAGACAGACAGTGTTTATTATGACCTAGAGGATTCTATATGGTAGACAGACAGTGGTCATTATGACCTAGAAGATTCTATATGGTAGACAGGCAATGTTTATTATGACCTAGAGGATTCTATATGGTAGACAGACATTGTTCATTATGACCTAGAGGATTCTATATGGCAGACAGACAGTGTTCATTATGACCTAGAGGATTCTATATGGTAGACAGACAGTGTTCATTATGACCTAGAGGATTCTATATGGTAGACAGACAATGTTCATTATGACCTAGAGGATTCTATATGGCAGACAGACAGTGTTCATTATGACCTAGAGGATTCTATATGGTAGACAGGCATTGTTCATTATGACCTAGAGGATTCTATATGGCAGACAGACAGTGTTCATTATGACCTAGAGGATTCTATATGGTAGACAGACAGTGTTCACTATGACCTAGAGGATTCTATATGGTAGACAGTGTTCATTATGACCTAGAGGATTCTATATGGTAGACAGACAGTGTTTATTATGACCTAGAGGATTCTATATGGTAGACAGACAGTGTTCACTATGACCTAGAGGATTCTATATGGTAGACAGTGTTCATTATGACCTAGAGGATTCTATATGGTAGACAGACAGTGTTCATTATGACCTAGAGGATTATATATGGTAGACAGACAGTGTTCATTATGACCTAGAGGATTCTATATGGTAGACAGACAGTGTTCATTATGACCTAGAGGATTCTATATGGTAGACAGACAGTTTTCTTTATTACCTAGAGGATTCTATATGGTAGACAGACAGTGTTCATTATGACCTAGAGGATTCTATATGGCAGGCAGAAGTATTCATTATGACCTAGAGGATTCTATATGGCAGACAGACAGTGTTCATTATGACCTAGAGGATTCTATATGGATGAGGGAGTGTGATGATATGTATGCTGACCGGCTTGCATTTCTTTTATATATTGATTCATCATTAACTGTTCTATATGCTAAGTGTTAATGGAATGTCTAATTCGACCATTCTTAAGTACACTGCCTTTTCTGTTCCCAGAACTAGAATATATTATGAACAGAGTGGACAAAGTTTTGTAGACTTTAATCTTTTCAAAAGTTTGAAAAAAAATTGCGCTGTTTAGAAGGAGTGCAAAGGCGAATTGAGTTATTGCACAAGCGCACTTCACAGAGTAGGCGTTCCGTAACGGATATATGCAGATATATTCTGGAATGTGCTATTAGGATATTGCTAGGGCGTGCTTGGCTCTGCTCACCTCCTTCCTTGTTCTTCCCATTGTGACTAATTTGTTCCCATTGGAAATGACAAGCTGTGGTCTATCTTGGTTTAGTCATGAAAATCTTTGTTAGAATTGTCTGTATAAACACACTCAGTAAATTGTTGACCAACTGAAATACTAACACAGAGGTTAATTAGGAAATTTAACAGCTACTGCTGCTGCTACGTACATCAAATGCAATCAAATGTATAGATTATATTTTATCTACATGTGAACTATGAAGTGAGGTTTTTAAGGTGAATGTTGATGTAAGAAGTATCAGCTGATGTAAGAAGGGCTTTATAAATAAATCTGATTTGATTTTGGGATGTTTTCGACAGATGTGAAGTTTTGAAGAAAGATTGACACAAATCTGTTATGAGTACAAAAGGGGGTGCAACTCAATGTTAGCAAAGTGTTCCTAATGTTTTGTACACTCAGTGTGTTTGTCTATACTGTATATACACACACAGTGCACAGGGGTGCGGGTACAGTTGAAATGAATAATGGAATGTTATTATAGCGTTGTCTTGTATCTATCCGGTAAGTATTACACATATAGATCTACAGTTCTACTGTCCAATCAGATGCATACATGTTGTATAGAGTGTTCCATTACTTTCTGGTTCTAAAACCTTGAACGTTCCAAGGATTCTACATGGACATAACTCCTGAATGTTTGTCGTTAATGTTTCTGCCATTAATATTATAAATAAATAGATATACATTTTTTTTTACAACTATCTCTGGTAGTTTCTTTCGGCTGTTTTGATACGACAAAATACTGGATTATGATTATCCAAAAATGAAAATACTGCCCCCTAGTTATAAAAGGTTAAAGCAACACTCGAGTGGTTTAAAGGGAAACATTTAAATGTCTTGAAATGGCCTAGTCAAAGCCCAGACCTCAATCCAACCGAGAATCTGTGGTATTACAAAGATTGCTGTGCACCTGACGGAACCTATCCAACTTGAAGGAACCGGAGCAGTTTTGCCTTAAAGAATGGGCAAATATCCCAGTGGCTAGATGTGCCAAGCTTATATAGGCATACCCCAGAGACTTGCAGCTGTATTTGCTGCAAAAGGTGGCTCTACAACATATTGATTTTGGGGGGGTGAATAAGTTATACACGCTTAATTAAGTTTTCTGTTTTTTTTGTCTTATTTCTTGTTTATTTCACAATAAAAAAATATTTTGCATCTTCAAAGTGTTGTGTAAATCAAATGATACAAACCCCCAATAAATACATTTTCATTACAAATTGTAAGGCAACAAAATAGGAAAAATGCCAAGGGGGGTGAATACTTTCGTAAGCCACCGTCAGTGTCTTTAGCTTTTCAAACAATTCAATCTGTTTTCTTGTCTCATATTTTGGACCAGTGAGACTACCGCTCCACTAGGATACGTATTTTTCCTGCTGTGAGGAGGATTTACCGAATGTTTTCATAATTTATCTATAGATATTTACCAAAAAGCCTACCAGTAAGGGAGCCAAATGAACAGCTCTCCTAACGATGTAATTCAGGAGGCTACTGACAAGTCACTCACTTTAACGTCACTGTCTGGCAAGTCCTGATTGTTATATTAAAAATACAAAGGAGATCTTCAGTTGACTTGTCTGGATGTGGCACCATGAACATGTAACTACATTGTCTGATTTATAAATGGCAAAGATACATGAGATCAACTATATTCAGTCAGTTCTAAACCTTTTATAAACCTGTTCTTCTTGATCGAGACAGTTGTGAGAAGGCATCAACTCATGTGCTCCTCCAGACAGTTGTGAGAAGGCATCAACTCATGTGCTGCTCCAGACAGCTGTATGCAGGCATCAACTCATGTGCTGCTCCAGACAGCTGTGAGAAGGCATCAACTCATGTGCTGCTCCAGACAGCTGTATGCAGGCATCAACTCATGTGCTGCTCCAGACAGTTGCATGAAGGCATCAACTCATGTGCTGCTCCAGACAGTTGTGTGAAGGCATCAACTCATGTGCTCCTCCAGACAGTTGTGTGAAGGCATCAACTCATGTGCTGCTCCAGACAGCTGTGTGCAGGCATCGACTCGTGTGCAGGCATCGACTCATGTGCTGCTCCAGATAGCTGTGTGAAGGCATCAACTCATGTGCTCCTCCAGACAGTTGTGTGAAGGCATCAACTCATGTGCCGCTCCAGACAGTTGTGTGAAGGCATCAACTCATGTGCTGCTCCAGACAGTTGTGTGAAGGCATCAACTCATGTGCTCCTCCAGACAGTTGTGTGAAGGCATCAACTCATGTGCTGCTCCAGACAGCTGTGTGCAGGAATCGACTCGTGTGCAGGCATCGACTCATGTGCTGCTCCAGACAGCTGTGTGAAGGCATCAACTCATGTGCTCCTCCAGACAGTTGTGTGAAGGCATCAACTCATGTGCTGCTCCAGACAGTTGTGTGAAGGCATCAACTCATGTGCTGCTCCAGACAGTTGTGTGAAGGCATCAACTCATGTGCTGCAACAGACAGGTGTGTGAAGGCATCAACACATGTGCTGCTCCAGACAGTTGTGTGAAGGCATCAACTCATGTGCTTCTCCAGGCAGCTGTGTGAAGGCATCAACTCATGTGCTGCAACAGACAGCTGTGTGAAGGCATCATGTGCTGCTCCAGACAGCTGTGAGAAGGCATCAACTCATGTGCTGCTCCAGACAGCTGTGAGAAGGCATCAACTCATGTGCTGCTCCAGACAGCTGTATGCAGGCATCAACTCATGTGCTGCTCCAGACAGCTGTATGCAGGCATCAACTCATGTGCTGCTCCAGACAGTTGCATGAAGGCATCAACTCATGTGCTGCTCCAGACAGCTGTGAGAAGGCATCAACTCATGTGCTGCTCCAGACAGCTGTGAGAAGGCATCAACTCATGTGCTGCTCCAGACAGCTGTATGCAGGCATCAACTCATGTGCTGCTCCAGACAGCTGTATGCAGGCATCAACTCATGTGCTGCTCCAGACAGTTGCATGAAGGCATCAACTCATGTGCTGCTCCAGACAGCTGTGAGAAGGCATCAACTCATGTGCTGCTCCAGACAGTTGTGTGAAGGCATCAACTCATGTTCTGCTCCAGACAGTTGTGTGAAGGCATCAACTCATGTGCTGCTCCAGACAACTGTGTGCAGGCATCGACTCGTGTGCAGGCATCGACTCATGTGCTGCTCCAGACAGCTGTGTGAAGGCATCAACTCATGTGCTGCTCCAGACAGCTGTGTGAAGGCATCAACTCATGTGCTGCAACAGACAGTTGTGTGAAGGCATCATGTGCTGCTCCAGACAGCTGTGTGAAGGCATCAACTCATGTGCTGCAACAGACAGCTGTGTGAAGGCATCAACTCATGTGCTGCTCCAGACAGTTGCATGAAGGCATCAACTCATGTGCTGCTCCAGACAGCTGTGAGAAGGCATCAACTCATGTGCTGCTCCAGAAAGCTGTATGCAGGCATCAACTCATGTGCTGCTCCAGACAGTTGCATGAAGGCCTCAACTCATGTGCTGCTCCAGACAGTTGTGTGAAGGCATCAACTCATGTGCTGCTCCAGACAGCTGTGAGAAGGCATCAACTCATGTGCTGCTCCAGACAGCTGTGAGATGGCATCAACTCATGTGCTGCTCCAGACAGTTGCATGAAGGCATCAACTCATGTGCTGCTCCAGACAGTTGCATGAAGGCATCAACTCATGTGCTCCTCCAGACAGTTGTGTGAAGGCATCAACTCATGTGCTGCTCCAGACAGCTGTGTGCAGGCATCGACTCGTGTGCTGCTCCAGACAGCTGTGTGAAGGCATCAACTCATGTGCTCCTCCAGACAGTTGTGTGAAGGCATCAACTCATGTGCTGCAACAGACAGCTGTGTGAAGGCATCAACTCATGTGCTGCTCCAGACAGTTGCATGAAGGCATCAACTCATGTGCTGCTCCAGACAGCTGTGAGAAGGCATCAACTCATGTGCTGCTCCAGACAGCTGTGAGAAGGCATCAACTCATGTGCTGCTCCAGACAGTTGCATGAAGGCATCAACTCATGTGCTGCTCCAGACAGTTGCATGAAGGCATCAACTCATGTGCTGCTCCAGACAGTTGCATGAAGGCATCAACTCATGTGCTCCTCCAGACAGTTGTGTGAAGGCATCAACTCATGTGCTGCTCCAGACAGCTGTGTGAAGGCATCAACTCATGTGCTCCTCCAGACAGTTGTGTGAAGGCATCAACTCATGTGCTGCTCCAGACAGTTGTGTGAAGGCATCAACTCATGTGCTGCTCCAGACAGTTGTGTGAAGCCATCAACTCATGTGCTGCTCCAGACAGTTGTGTGAAGGCATCAACTCGTGTGCTGCTCCAGACAGTTGTGTGAAGGCATCAACTCATGTGCTGCAACAGACAGGTGTGTGAAGGCATCAACACATGTGCTGCTCCAGACAGTTGTTTGAAGGCATCAACTCATGTGCTGCAACAGACAGGTGTGTTAAGGCATCAACTCATGTGCTGCCCCAGACAGTTGTGTGAAGGCATCAACTCGTGTGCTGCTCCAGACAGTTGTGTGAAGGCATCAACTCATGTGCTGCAACAGACAGGTGTGTGAAGGCATCAACACATGTGCTGCTCCAGACAGTTGTGTGAAGGCATCAACTCATGTGCTGCAACAGACAGCTGTGTGAAGGCATCAACTCATGTGCTGCTCCAGACAGTTGCATGAAGGCATCAACTCATGTGCTCCTCCAGACAGCTGAGTGAAGGTATCAACTGATGCTTAAACAAACTGCCAATCATATTGCTCAAATTCAAACGGCATGACATTTACGTCTGTAGCGATAACAAAGCCTAAATATTTAGAGGAAAATCTTTTCATTCCACAATCTTCAATTTGCCTTATAAAGCATAATCAATGAACAAGCCAAAGCTGTGTTTTAACGTCAACTATAGAAGTTGTACAACACCAATGAATGTACAGAAAAAGCTTTTTAGACGTATGGGTTTAATCAGAGATGTTCTTGTTCTTACCGGTTCCCTGGCGTCTCAATGCTTTTACTGAGTTAATTCCCCTGAGATTAGTCAGAGATGGTCAGACACAGCAGTGGGTCTGATCAGCAGATTACCTCTTACGGCTGCTAAGTGTTGTGTTGCAGTAACTACCTACTTTCATTTTGATCCAAAGGAGACAGTATCCACTATGGTATCCATTCAATACAAAATATTACTCAGCAATCTAAACACAATACCCCCTAAATGACAAAGCAAAAACAAGATTTTAGAAATTTGTGCAAATCCATTTAAAATGAAAAACAGAAATAACTTATTGACAAAAGTATTCAGACCCATTACTCAGTACTTTGTTGAAGAACCTTTGGCTGCGATTACAGCCTCGAGTCTAACTTGGATATGACGCTAGAAGCTTGGCACAGCTGTATTTGGGGAGTTTCTCCCATTCTTCTCTGCAGATCCTCTCAAGCTCTGTCAGATTGGATGGGGAGAGTCGTTGCACAGCTATTTTCAAGTCTTTCCAGCGATGTTCGATCGGATTCAAGTCCGGACTCTGGCCGGGCCATTCAAGTACACTCAGAGACTTGTCCTGAAGCCACTCCTGTGGTGTCTTGGCTGTGTGCTTAGGGTCGTTGTTGTGGTGGAAGGTCCCAGTCTGAGGTCCTGAGTGCTCTGGAGCAGGTTTTCATCAAGGATCTCTCTGTACTTTGCTCTGTTCATCTTACCCTCGATCCTGACTAGACTCCAAGTCTCTGCAGCTGAAAAACATCCCCACAGCATAATGCTTCCACCACCATGCTTTACCGTAGGGATGGTGCCAAGTTTCCTCCAGATGTGACAATTGGCATTCAGGCCAAAGAGTTCAATCTTGATTTCATCAGACCAGATAATCTTTGGCAAACTCCAAGCGGGCTGTCATGTGCCTTCTACTGAGGAGTGGCTTCCGTCTGGCCACTCTACCATAAAGGCCTGATTGGTGGAGTGATGCAGAGATAGTTGTCCTTTTGGAAGGTTCTCCCATCTCCACAGAGAAACTCTGGAGCTCTGTCAGAGTCACCATCGAGTTCTTGGTCACCTCCCCCAATTTCTCAGTTTGGCCGGCCAGCTCTAGGAAGAGTCTTGGTAGTTCCAAACTTCTTCCACTTAAGAATGATGGAGGCCACTGTGTTCTTGGGGACCCCCAATTCTGCAGAAATGTTTTGGTACCCTTCCCCAGATCTGAGCCTCGACACAATCCTGTCTCGGAGCTCTACGTACAATTCCTTCAACCTCAAGGCTTGGTTTAAGCTCTGACATGCACTATCAACTGTGGGACCTTATATAGACAGGTGTGTGCCTTTCCAAATCATGTCCAATCAATTGATTTTACCACAGGTGGACTCCAAGTTGTAGAAACATCTCAAGGATGATTAATGGAAACAGGAAGCACCTGAGCTAAATTTCTAGTCTCATAGCAAAGGGCCTTAATACTTTTGTAAATAAGGTATTTCTGTTTTTTAATTTGTAATAAATTAGCAAACGTTTCTAAAAACCTGTTTTGTCATTATGGGGTATTGTGTGTAGATTGATGAATAAGGCTGTAACGTAATAAAATGTGTAAAAGGGAAGGGGTCTGAATACTTTCCGAATGCACTGAACAAAAATATAAACACAACATGTAACGTGTTGGTCCTATATTTCATGAGCTGAAATATAAGATCCCAGAAATATTCCATTTGCAGAAAAAGCTTATTTCTCTCCAAATTTGTGCACAAATTTGTTTACATCCCTGTTAGTGAGCGTTTCTCCTTTGCCAAGATAATCCATCCAACTGATATGTGTGTCATATCAATAAGCTGATTAAACATTAAAGTGGTGCACCTTGTGGTGTCTGTTTTCTGATGTCAACGTTGTGAACAGAGCGCTCCATGGTGGTGGTGGGGTTACGGTACGGGCAGGCATAAGCTACGGACAACGAACACAATTTAATTTTATCGATGGCAATTTGAATGCACAGAGATACCATGACGAGATCCTTGGACCCATTGTTGTGCCATTCATCTGCCGCCATCCCCTCATATTTCAGCATGATAATCCACGTCCCCATGTCGCAAGGATCTGTACACTATTCCTGAAAGCTGAAAATATCCCATTTCTTCCATGGCCTGCATACTCACCAGACACGTCACCCATCAAGCATGTTTGGAATGCTCTGGATCGACGTGTACAACAGCGTGTTCCAGTTCCCGCCAACATCCAGCAACTTCACACAGCCATTGAAGCGGAGGGGAAAAAACATTTCACAAGGCACAAACAACAGCCTGATCAACTCTATGCGAATGAGATCTGTAACACTGCATGAGGCAAATGGTTGGCATACCAGATACTGACTGGTTTTCTGATCCAGGCTCCTAACGTTTCTTTAAGGTATCTGTGACCAACTGTATTCCCAGTCATGTGAAATCCATAGATTAGGGCCTAATGAATTTATTTAAACTGACCGATTTCCTTATATGACCTATAAGATTGCAGACGACACTACAGTGGTAGGCTTGATTACCAACAACGACGAGACGGCCTACAGGGAGGAGGTGAGGGCCCTCGGAGTGTGGTGTCAGGAAAATAACCTCTCGCTCAATGTCAACAAAACTAAGTAGATGATCGTGGACTTCAGGAAACAGCAGAGGGAGCAGACCCCCCCCCCCCTATCCACATCGATGGGACAGTAATGGAGAAGGTGGAAAGTTTTAAGTTCCTCGGCGTACACATCACGAACAAACTGAAATGGCCCACCCACACAGACAGCGTAGTGAAGAAGGTGCAGCAGCGCCTCTTCAACCTCATGAGGCTGAAGAAATTTGGGTTGTCATTAAAAACCCTCACAAACTTTTACAGATGCACAATCGAGAGCATCCTGTCGGGCTGTATCACCGCCTGGTACTGCAACTGCTACGCCCACAACCGTAAGGTTCTCCAGAGGGTAGTGAGGTCTGCACAACTCATCACCGGGGGCAAACTACCTGCCCTCCAGGACACCTACACAACCAGATGTCATGGGAAGGCCAAAAAGATCATCAAGGACAACAACCACCTGAGCCACTGCCTATTCACCCCGCTATCATCCAGAAGGCGAGGTCAGTACAGGTGCATCAAAGCTGGGACCGAGAGACTGAAGAACAGCTTCTATCTCAAGGCCATCAGACTGTTAAACAGCCATCACTATCATTGAGTGGCTGCTGCTAACATACTGACTCAACTCTAGCCACTTTAATAATGAGAAATGTATGTAATAAATGTATCAGTAGCCACTTTAAACAATGCCACTTAATATAAAGTTTACATACCCTACATTACTCATCTCATATATGTATATACTGTACTCTATACCATCTACTGCATCTTGACTATACCGTTCGGCCATCGCGCATTCATATATTTTATATGTACATATTCTTATTAATTCCTTTACACTTGTGTGTATAAACAAGGTAGTTGTTGTGAAAGTGTTAGGTTATATTACTTGTTAGATATTACTGCATGGTCGGAACTAGAAGCACAAGCATTTCGCTACATTCGCATTAACATCTGCTAACCATGTGTATGTGACAAATAACATTTGATTTGATTTGAACTCATTAAAATCTTTGAAATTGTTGCATGTTGCATTTATATTTTTGTTCAATATATACATATATTTATTTATATATATAAAAAAAAATGTTTTTACCTCAGTAAATGACAAATTACAATGTCATAATCACAGCATGTGATAGTGATGACTCATGTTCATATGTGTTTTTGCCTATCACTGAGTATAAAACAGGTACCAATCTGATACCAATCTAATCCAACGGTATTAGACCATGAGATTCCCTGCTGTTTAATCCCTATCCATTTCAACATAGGTGTCAGTTGAGTGCACTGAAAATCACCAGCTGTGTATACTATAATCTCCCCTACATCCAGTCTGAACCAATACCAATCTATCTTCATTTAAATAGCAGAGAACAAGAGGGCCGGTGTTTGTTCCTGGTCAGAGCAGAGGTGCACCAGATTAGGATTGAGTGGGTCCTCTCACATGAGAGCGCAGAGAAAAAAAAAGAGACTGTGAAAGAGAAAGAAAATAATAAAAGAACCAAGGAGGGATCGAGCAAAATAGAGCAACGGACAGAGAGGGAAGAAATAGAGAGAAAATTAGAGGACAGCGATCCCGAAACACAGGAGAGATGGGCAACAGCAAAAGTGTCTCCCTGTCCAAGGATCTCCTGGAGGAGCTGAAACTGAACACCAAGTACAGTGAGAAGCAACTATGTACCGGGTACTTACAATTCTGGTCGAAATAAATACACTTTATGGGAGAGAATGGTGTCATTTGAGACGTAGCTACTGTTTGATCCCATCTTTATTTCGTCCTCTATAGGTACCAGACCTTCCTGAGAGAGTGTCCCAGTGGGCGAATCAGCAAGCAGCAGTTTGAGGCCATCTACGTCAAATTCTTCCCCGATGCAGACCCCAAGGCTTATGCACGCCACGTCTTCAGGAGCTTCGATTCCAACAGGTGATGGATGGATTACATGGTCATTACAACGTGCCTGCTGATTTGCACTGCTCTGCATAATTAGCACTTGTGGGATATAGAAACAGCGTAATTGAATGATATTGAACCCTGCAGTGATGGGATGCTGGACTTTAAGGAGTACATCATGGCCCTGCACTTGACCTCCTCTGGGAGGACCATACAGAAACTGGAGTGGGCGTTCAACCTGTACGATGTCGACCACAACGGAAGCATAACCAAGAAGGAGATCCAGGAGATCGTTGAGGTCAGTTGTAGAGTCATTGTGAAATAGATGTAATGAAATAGGTGTAAGAGATGAGATGTGGTAACATCATGTTTTTTTGCGTGCTGCTCAAATCTCTATAATGATGAAATAAACTTTGTGTTTACAGTCGATATTCAACATGATCTCCAAAGAGGACCAGAAGAATCTTCCTGATGATGAGAACACACCAGAGAAGAGAGCTGATAAAATCTGGGACTCCTTCGGCAAGAAAGAAAATGGTAAGCCTTGTTTTCATGTTTAAGAACCACTCAAAGAATAGTTCAAGAAAATCATACATATATTGTATATTGTATTTTGATGAATGCATTTTGACCTTATGCGCAATGAGCATTGTAAACGTATCTATTATTTTATCTGTTATTAATTCTGTCCTTTCAGATAAGCTAACAGAGGAGGAGTTTATCCAGGGAGTGATGGACAACAAGAACATCCTCAGACTGGTGCAGTTTGGCCAGCCACAGAAGGTACAGGAGAGACTAAAGGAGACGAAACATTAGCAGCTGACATCGCCATCTTTTTTGTTGTTGTTTTTTTTTTCACTTCAACTTTATACATCCAGGTTAGTTTCACTGGGACAAAATATTCACATCAAGAAAGACCTGAAGCTTGCAATGTTTGTTGTTAAGTTTGTAACATAGTACTTGTTCAAGTGTGCCGTTGGAACAGCACGTTTATATGGTATCTTTTGTGTCATTGCCGTATATACATTTTCATGATTTAGTAATCAATAGCAGAGATTTGTTTCAAGCACAAAATTCCCTTTAATGTATATATTCCTTTAAGGATACATTTTAGATATGACAAATACATGATAATACCCACATCGTGCACATTACTGTAAGACTTATCCTTCACACTGTACTTTGTCAAAGACCAATATTAGTATGTTCAATACCAACACTTACCTGTCAATGCTCTACTGTTTTGAGTGGATTCAATTATGTTTACATATCTGTCGTTAGTACCTTTATGTGATAAAGTTTCATTTGAGTCATTCTGATAAAATGTACATAAATACAGTACCAGTCAACCGTTTGGACACACCTACTCATTAAAGGGTTTTTCTTCATTTTATTTGACTATTTTCTACATTGTGGAATAATAGTGAAGACATCAAAACTATAAAATAACACATATGTAATCATGTAGTAAGCAAAAAAAGTGTTAAACAAATCAAAATATACTTTATGTTTCAGATTCTTCAAAGTAGCCACCCTTTGCCTTGATGACAGCTTTGCACAATCTTGGCATTCTCTCAACCAGCTTCATGAGGTAGTCACCTGGAATGCATGTATATTGACAGGTGTGCCTTGTAAAACTAAATTTTTGGAATTTCTTTCCTTTTTAATGTGTTTGAGCCAATCAGTTGTGTTGTAACATGGTAGGGGTGATATACAAAAGATAGCCCTATTTGGTAAAAGACCAAGTCCATACTATGGCAAGAACAGATCAAATAAGCAAAGAGAAACGACAGTCCGTCATTACTTTAAGACATGAAGGTCAGTCAATCTGGAACATTTCAAGAACTTTGAAAGTTTCTTCAAGTGCAGTCGCAAAAACCATCAAACGCTATGATGAAACTGGCTCTCATGAGGACCACAACAGGAAAGGAAGACCCAGAGTTACCTCTGCTGCAGAGGATAAGTTCATTTGAGTTACCAGCCTCAGACATTGCAGCCCAAATAAATGCTTCACAGAGTTCAAGTAACAGACACATCTCAACATCAACTGTTCAGAGGAGACTGAGTGAATCAGGCCTTCGTGGTCGAATTGCTAACCACTATTTAAAGGACACCCAATAAGAAAAAGAGACTTGCTTGGGCCAAGAAACACGAGCAATGGATATTAGAATGGTGGAGATCTGTCCTTTGGTTTGATGAGTCCGAATGAGAGATTTTTGGTTCCAACCACTGTGTCTTTGTGAGACGCAGAGTAGGTGAATGGATGATTTCCGAATGTGTGGTTCCCCCCGTGAAGCATGGAGGAGGAGGAGGTGGTGTGATGGTGAGGGGGTACTTTGCTGGTGACACTGTCACTGATTTATTTGGAATTCAAGGCACACTTAACCAGCATGGCTACCACAGCATTCTGCAGCGATATGCCATCCATCTGGTTTGTGTTTAGTGGGACTATCATTTGTTTTTCAACAGGACACTGACCCATCACACCTCCAGGCTGTGTAAGGGCTATTTGACTAAGAAGGAGAGTGATGGAGTGCTGCATCAGATGACCTGGCCTCCAGAATCCCCTGACCTCAACCCAATGGAGATGGTTTGGGATGAGTTGGACCGCAGAGTGAAGTAAAAGCAGCCAACAAGTGCTCAGCATATGTGACTCGTTTCAGGAAAATAGGGTCACTACTTCACAGGAGAGCCGTTTGAACGTAAACTTTTATTTTTTTATCAAGGTCAATGCCTTCTCGAACAGTGAACTTTCATGTGCCTTAATAACAATGCCATCTGTGAATATGCATAAAATTGTTAAATTACTAGCCTAGTTGGTTTAGCCACAGAAAAAAGCAGAAACCTTCCCGCTAGCAATGATTGGCTGAGATAATGAGTGGGCTGGACATGCCGAGAGATGAGTTTGGATTGGTTTGACATATAGTCTATTTGAGCTGGTCAGTATGTGTAGGTAATCCTGTCTAACGCAGCTTTTTTTAATGTATTGCGTAGTATAACTACAAGTGTTGTCCACTTTCTGGAGGACCGAGTTTTGAAATCAGTGGGATTCGAGTATGATAGCTAAGGACATGGAGAAAAAACACCTCAAGACACAATACATATTCAAAGTAAAGGCACCCATGGTATCCGTGCCAGGAGTCACGTCCA
Organism: Oncorhynchus clarkii lewisi; assembly: GCF_045791955.1. Lineage (NCBI taxonomy): Eukaryota > Metazoa > Chordata > Actinopteri > Salmoniformes > Salmonidae > Oncorhynchus > Oncorhynchus clarkii. The sequence goes on along the minus strand of NW_027258820.1, from coordinate 1,580 downwards.
TCCATGATGTATACGGGTAAGATAGTCTAGCTAGCTACATTTTCAGATATTCCATGTTTCAAATTTTAAAAGAAAGTGGTTTCGTTTCAAGTTAAAGTGTACTGTTAGCTAGATAACGTTAGCTGGCTGGCTCGCTAGCCAACGTTACGTGTATGATCTTATTGTTCGTATCTCAGAGCTATTTGCTTGGCTAGTTATAGCCTAATGTTGGCTAGCTAACATTGAACCTGGTTGGTTAGCTACTTGCAGATTCATGCAGGGTGGTAACGTCATGAGTTGGGATTAGCTAGCTAGCTAAACAATGTGTGGGGTCTTGGATGTAGCTAGCTAGCTACATGTCTTAACGAAAGACCCCACTATACAAGTAACCATTTTGGGTGCGTTCGTAAATTCAGTCTGGCCATCTACTCCGATTCCAGAGCACTCCCGTCTGAGTGTGCCAGAGCGCAGAATAACTGATGAATTTAAGAACGCTCAACAACCGTTCAATATGGCCAGTGTCAGGAAACGTTGGCAAATAAACTTAATTAACTTCTTGACCATACTTGAGACGCAGACGTCTCAAGTATGCCCCTGGAAATGCAAATGCGCTACGCTAAATGCTAAATGTACTCGTTACAACTCAATCTTTGATCAAAATTCACAAGCAGGGTATTGAATTAAAGCTACACTCGTTGTGAACCTAGCCAGCAAGTCAGATTTTTAAAATGCTTTTCGGCGAAAGCATCAGAAGCTATTATCTGATAGCATGCACCCCCCAAAATGCCAGCACGACACGTAAACAACAGATTTTGCGGTAGCCGGCGCTACCCAAAACGCAGAAATAAAATATAAAACATTCATTACCTTTGACGAGCTTCTTTCTTGGCACTCCTATATGCCCCATAAACATCACTATTGGGTCTTTTTTTCGTTTAAATCGGTCCATATATACCCAAAATAGCTTTGTATGGAAGCTGTGTCATTCAGAAAAAATCATCGTTTTTAAACGCTGCGTAATTTTTTAAAATTAAAAAAGTCGACGATAAACTTTCACAAAACACTTCGAAATCCTTTTGTAATCCAACTTTAGGTATTAGTAAACGTTTATAATCTATCAAAATGATTACAGGGCGATGTCTTTTCAATAGGTCTTCACTTGCAAAACAATGGCTTCTAATGTCTTCATCAACTGCATCCGGGTGAAGACTGGGAAAATGGAGGTCAGATAGATGGATTTTCCAACAATTAATTCAATTGAAAATGAGGACAATGGCGCCATCGTGCGGAATTTGTATGAATTGCAGGCAGTTCGATATTAAATTCTGTTCTCTTTTAACAACTCGTGGAAGTGACTTATGGAAATTATTTTTAGCTTTCAGAGAGCAGTTTTTCTTGCGTTTTTCAATGAAACACACGATCTGTTATAGTCACAGCCGTGATTTAACCAGTTTTATAAACTTCAGAGTGTTTTCTATCCACACATACTAATCATATGCATATACTATATTCCTGGCATGAGTAGCAGGACGCTGAAAAGTTGCGCGATTTTTAACAGAATTTTCGAAAAAGGAGGGGGTAGAAGTAAGAGGTATATTGTT
>NW_027258819.1:0-52564 GCF_045791955.1 Oncorhynchus clarkii lewisi | reverse complement strand
GGGACGGGTGGAGATTAAAAATACATACATATAGGACAAAACACACATCACGACAAGAGAGACAACACAACACTACATAAACAGAGACCTAAAGACAACAACATAGCAAGGCAGCAACACATGACAACACATTATGGTAGCAACACAACATGACAACAACATGGTAGCAACACAACATGGTAGCAGGACAAAACATGGTACAAACATAATTGGGCACAGTGAAAACATGTTAAAAAAAATTGGTGCACATTTATTGAAAATAAAATACAGAATGATCTAATTTTCATAAGTATTCACACTGCTGGGTCAATACTTCATAGATGCACATTTGGCAGTGATTACAGCTGTGAGTCTTTCTGTGTAAATCTGTATAAAGAGCTTGCCACACCTAGATTGTACACCTAGATTGTACAATATTTACATTATTCTTTTAAAAATTCTTCAAGCTCTGTCAAATTGGGGGTTGATCATTGTGATAAAAACCATTTGCAGGTCTTGCAATAGATTTAAGTCGAAACTGTAACTTGGCCATTCTGCAACATTCACTGCCTTTTTGTTAAGCAACTCCATTGTAGATTTGGTTTTGTGTTTTAGGTTATTGTCCTGCTGAAAGATGAATTGATCTCCAAGTGGCTGGTGGAAAGCAGTCTGAACAAGGTTTTCCCCTAGGATTTTTCCCATAATTTTTTTATCCTGAAAAACTTCCCAGTCCTTAACGATTACAAGCATTCCCATAACATGATGTAGCCACCGCTGTGCTTGAAAATATGGAGAGTGTTACTCACTAATGTGTTCTATTGGATTGGCCCAATAGAACATAACACTTTGTATTCAGCATAAAAAGTTATTTTCTTTGTCACATTTTTTGCGGTATTACTTTAGTGCTCTTCATTTTTTATTAATTTGTAAAAAGTTTTTTTTTAAATAATTCCACTTTGACATTCTGAGGTATTGTGTGTAGGTCAGTGAATCTTAATTGAATACATTTTAAATTCAGGCTGTAAGACAACAAGATTTGAAAAATGTCAAAGGGTGTGAATAATTTATGAAGGCACTGTGTATGTGTTTGCTGTTGGATCTTTGTTATATGGCCAAACATGTTGGAGAAGTGCTTTATACATACATCTCCATTTTGGATAGATAGCTCTTCGTGTTGTTGTTTGTTTAGTGTGTTCCAATTTCCCCAGAAGTGATTGGACTGTATGGATTATTCAATCAGATTGAGCTGTTTTCTGACATGCTGTTCCGTTTTTCTTGGTGTATTTTTCTATTGTTCTAGTGTTTCAACATAGGGAGTTCGTTCTGCTTCTCTGGGCCTTTGTGTTTTTGGTTGGATTGGTTTCTCAATTTCTTTCTTAGCTTTTTGCATTCTTCATGAAACCATTTGTTGTTGTTGTTAGTTTTCTGCTAGATTTGTATTTTATTTGATATATTTGCTGATAAGTCAAATATACTGTTCAGGCTTCCTACTGCAAAGTTTACACCATCGCTATTGCAGGGAAACATTTTGTCCTGGAAGTTGTCTAGGAGGGATTGGATTTGTGGTTGCCCAGTGGTTTTTGGTAGCTTTCTACACTGCCTTTCTTCTGCCTACAGAATTTCTTAATATCATGCCGTTGGTTGGGCTTCAATACCTCATGGTTGAGTATTTCTCTGTTGGGGTTTGATAGCGGTGTTAGTTGGCTGACTTGGTATGCTCTGAGAGACTACAGTTCTATTATTTCATTTTTTATTCCTACCCAATTGCAAAATGTTTCCTGTTTTTGGTTAATTTACCAAATTAGCATTCCCTCTGGGTCCCTTCACTGTGTAACATCTGGTAGTTTGGTGGATGGGACTACCAGCACTCTGTAACCTAGAGGGCAACCAGTGAGTTCATCTTCTCTATACCATGTTTATTACAGTATGATAATATCTGTGTTTCTGATTTATTTTGTGAAATCTATGTTCCTGCTCTTTTGGCCAAATGCAGATGACCTTTAACTTTGTAAATTCCAGGAAGAGATAGTAAAAGCTTTGTGTTCCATAGTGTCTCTGTCGGTCTGTGTCTGTATGTGTGTGGAGGTAGTGCTGGTATCAAGTTAAAGAGATTAACATCGTGCCCGCCTCATTAGCATGCTAATCAGCCCCTCATTATTTGGAATGAGAAATTGTGATTTATTTCAAATGTCTACTATAATGGATTTCAGTGTGGGCTCTAGAGCCCCAGGCTGTCTGTCTGTGTGGAAGTGGGGGGAAACCAACTCTGAACACACTACACGTATACACCACACGGTACTACACAGTAGCAAGGAAATCTGAAGGCCTGATGGAGCTCTGCAGAGTATTCTCTTAACATGTCCCTCTGTGACAGAATTCCACTTTGAAGGCCCCTGTGTGGATAACTACGTCCTCAATCTCCACAGCGTGAGAAATCACGTACGTACATACACACACACACACACACCACACTCTCCCTCGGAACAGGCGGGTGCAGACAGCAGACATGTGCTGCCACCTGTGCCCCACTCCAGGGTCGAGCTATGCCGGAGGGGACAGTTTGTGTCTAAGCCCCCCTGGTGTTGTTCTAGCTCAGACAGACAGTTGCTCCTCTTATCTGATACCCTGCTGGACTGGTGCCCTGTGGTTCTGTTCAACCTACTCTCACCCTGGACTGCATATGTATATCCCCCCCCCCCCCCCCCCCCCCCCCCCCCCACACACACACACACACACACATACACATACAGTTGAAGTCGTAAGTTTACATACACTTAGGTTGGAGTCATTAAAACTAGTTTTTCAACCACTCAACAAATGTCTTGTTAACAAACTATAGTTTTGGCAAGTTGGTTAGGACATGTACACAAGTAATTTTTCTAACAATTGTTTACAGACAGATTATTCACTTATAATTCACTGTATCACAATTCCAGTGGGTCAGAAGTTTACATACACTAAGTTGACTGTGCCTTTAAACAGCTTGCAAAACTTCTGATTGGCTAATTGGCATAATTTGAGTCAATTGGAGGTGTACCTGTGGATGTATTTCAAGGCCTACCTTCAAACTCAGCGCCTCTTTGCTTGACATCATCGGAAGATCAAAAGAAATCAGCCAAGACCTCAGAAAGGTCTTGTTCATCCTTGGGAGTAATTTTCAAACACCTGAAGGTACCAAATTCATCTGTACAAACAATAGTACGCAAGTATAAACACCATGGGACCACGCAGCCGTCATACCGCTCAGGAAGGAGACGCGTTCTGTCTCCTAGAGATGAACGTGCTTTGGTGTGAAAAGTGCAAATCAATCCCAGAACAACAGCAAAGGACCCTGTGAAGGTGCTGGAGGAAACAAAAAAGTATCAATATCAATATCCATAGTAAAACAAGTCCTATATCAATATAACCTGAAAGGCTTCTCAGCAAGGAAGAAGCAACTGCTCTCTAACCGCCATAACAAAGCCAGACTACGGTTTGCAACTGCAAAGGGGGAGGCTTGCAAGCCGAAGAGCACCATCCCAAACGTGAAGCACGGGGTTGGCAGCATCATGTTGTGGGGGTGCTTTGCTGCAGGAGGGACTGGTGAACTTCACAAAATAGATGGCATCATGAGGGAGGAAAATTATGTGGATATATTGAAGCAACATCTCAAGACATCAGTTAAATCTTGGTTGCAAATGGGTCTTCCAAATAAATGGACAATGACCCCAAGCTGTGGCAAAATGGCATAAGGACTACAAAGTCAAGGTATTGGAGTGACCATCACAAAGCCCTGACCTCAGTCCCATAGAATATTTGTGGGCAGAACTGAAAAATCATGTGCGAGCAAGGAGGCCTAAAAACCTGACTCGGTTGCACCAGCACTGTCTGGAGGAATGGGCCAAACTTCCCGCAACTTATTGTGGGAAGCTTGTGGAAGGCTACACCAAAACTTTTGACCCAAGTTAAACAATTTAAAGGCAATGCTACCAAATACTATTTGAGTATATGTAAACTACTGACCCACTGGGAATGTGATGAAAGAAATAAAAGTAGTAATTCTCTCTACTATTATTCTGACATTTCACATTCTTAAAATGAAGTGGTGATCCTAACTGACCTAAAACAGGTAATTTTTACTGGAATTAAATGTCAGGAATTGTGAAAAACTGAGTTTAAAAGTATTTGGCAAAGGTGTATGTAAACTTCCGCTTCAACTCTACATACATACATATACAGTTGAAGTCTAAAGATTACATACACCTTAGCCAAGGTCAGAAGAAAGGCCTCTTTAGTGTCCTACATTTTCATAACTGTGCCCTTATTTCTCTACCATCTGTAAGCTGTTAGTTTCTTAACGACTGTTCCACAGGTGCATGTTCATTAATTGTTTTATTTTTTATATATATATATATATATATATATATATATATATTTTTGTACCTTTATTTAACTAGGCAAGTCAGTTAAGAACAAATTCTTATTTTCAATGACAGCCTAGGAACAGTGAGTTAACTGCCTTGTTCAGGGGCAGAATGACAGATTTGAACCTTGTCAACTCGGGGATTCAATCTTGCAAACTTTCGGTTGTTAGTCCAACGCTCTAACCACTAGGCTACCTGGTTCATTGAACAAGCATGGGAAACAGTGTTTAAACCCTTTACAATAAAGATCTGTGAAGTTATTTGGATTTTTACGAATTATCTTTGAAAGACAGGGTCCTGAAAAAGGATGTTTATTTTTTTTGCTGAATTTACCTACATGTGTGTGTGTGTGTATATATATATATATATATATATACATATATCACACACCGACTGGTATTTTCTCACCCACACTACCCTCTTCCCATGAGGCACCAGATTGTTCCAGACAATGCACCACCGCCCCACACAGACACACACACCAGGGACTGCATATTCCAGCCCCCCTACACACACCAGGGACTGCATATTCCAGCGACCCCCCCCTCCCGCCCCAAATACACCAGGGACTGTATATTCCAGCCCCCCTACACACACCAGGGACTGCATATTCCAGCCCCCCTACATACACCAGGGACTGTATATTCCAGCCCCTCCTACACACACCAGGGACTGCATGTTCCAGCGACCCCCCCCCCCACCCCCGCCCCACATACACCAGGGACTGTATATTCCAGCCCCCCTACATACACCAGGGACTGCATATTCCAGCCCCCCTACATACACCAGGGACTGTATATTCCAGCCCCTCCTACACACACCAGGGACTGCATGTTCCAGCGACCCCCCCCCCCCCCCCCCCGCCCCACATACACCAGGGACTGTATATTCCAGCCCCCCTACATACACCAGGGACTGCATATTCCAGCCCCCCTACATACACCAGGGACTGTATATTCCAGCCCCTCCTACACACACCAGGGACTGCATGTTCCAGCGACCCCCCCCCCCCCCCCCCGCCCCACATACACCAGGGACTGTATATTCCAGCCCCCCTACATACACCAGGGACTGCATATTCCAGCCCCCCTACATACACCAGGGACTGTATATTCCAGCCCCTCCTACACACACCAGGGACTGCATGTTCCAGCGACCCCCCCCCCCCCCCCGCCCCACATACACCAGGGACTGTATATTCCAGCCCCCCTACATACACCAGGGACTGCATATTCCAGCCCCCCTACATACACCAGGGACTGTATATTCCAGCCCCTCCTACACACACCAGGGACTGCATGTTCCAGCGACCCCCCCCCCCCCCCCCCCCCGCCCCACATACACCAGGGACTGTATATTCAAGCCCCTCCTACACACACCAGGGACTGCATGTTCCAGCGACCCCCCCCCCCCCCCCCCCCCACCCCACATACACCAGGGACTGCATATTCCAGCCCCCCTACATACACCAGGGACTGTATATTCCAGCCCCTCCTACACACACCAGGGACTGCATGTTCCAGCGACCCCCCCCCCCCCCCCCCCCCGCCCCACATACACCAGGGACTGTATATTCCAGCCCCCCTACATACACCAGGGACTGCATATTCCAGCCCCCCTACATACACCAGGGACTGTATATTCCAGCCCCTCCTACACACACCAGGGACTGCATGTTCCAGCGACCCCCCCCCCCCCCCCCCCGCCCCACATACACCAGGGACTGTATATTCCAGCCCCCCTACATACACCAGGGACTGCATATTCCAGCCCCCCTACATACACCAGGGACTGTATATTCCAGCCCCTCCTACACACACCAGGGACTGCATGTTCCAGCGACCCCCCCCCCCCCCCCCCCCCCGCCCCACATACACCAGGGACTGTATATTCCAGCCCCTCCTACACACACCAGGGACTGCATGTTCCAGCGACCCCCCCCCCCCCCCCCGCCCCACATACACCAGGGACTGCATATTCCAGCCCCCCTACATACACCAGGGACTGTATATTCCAGCCCCTCCTACACACACCAGGGACTGCATGTTCCAGCGACCCCCCCCCCCCCCCGCCCCACATACACCAGGGACTGTATATTCCAGCCCCCCTACATACACCAGGGACTGCATATTCCAGCCCCCCTACATACACCAGGGACTGTATATTCCAGCCCCTCCTACACACACCAGGGACTGCATGTTCCAGCGACCCCCCCCCCCCCCCCCGCCCCACATACACCAGGGACTGTATATTCCAGCCCCTCCTACACACACCAGGGACTGCATGTTCCAGCGACCCCCCCCCCCCCCCCCCCGCCCCACATACACCAGGGACTGCATATTCCAGCCCCCCTACATACACCAGGGACTGTATATTCCAGCCCCTCCTACACACACCAGGGACTGCATGTTCCAGCGACCCCCCCCCCCCCCCCGCCCCACATACACCAGGGACTGTATATTCCAGCCCCCCTACATACACCAGGGACTGCATATTCCAGCCCCCCTACATACACCAGGGACTGTATATTCCAGCCCCTCCTACACACACCAGGGACTGCATGTTCCAGCGACCCCCCCCCCCCCCCCCCCCCGTCCCACATACACCAGGGACTGTATATTTCAGCCCCTCCTACACACACCAGGGACTGCATATTCCAACCCCCCCCCCCCCCCACACATACACCGGGATGCATTATCCCCACCCTGAAGACACACACACACACACACACAAAACCCTCAGCTTTCTATTCCCCTGCCCCATCACCACAATCAGCACCCCTCCCATTGCCACCAACCAGACACCACGCTCTGCCTCCACCCATGTCTCTGTCTGGATGTGTCTCCATATGGCTGATTGATGGGTGGCTGGATGGCTCTGTGTGTGAATGGGTCTTCGTGTGATTTAAAGGAGGGACTGGCCCTGTTACACAGACCAGACCATTGCTCTGCACTTGTTTCTGGAGATAGGCTTATTTTCCTGCTTATGTTTATTCACACACACTCATACATACACACGGGCCAATTTGAAAAGCAGCACCACCTGGGAGTGGCAAAAAGAAAAAGCTCTCATGCAGTGATCCACACACACACACACACACACACACACACACACACACACACACACACACACACACACACACACACACACACACACACACACACACACACACAGTAGTGGTGGTCAGATGGCTGAGGCTATAACTGGCTCTGTCCCTGGGGCTGTCTTTAATTGGTCACAGTACTTGACCATCTGGGGCTGGAGAGAGGGAGAGATTGACGAGAGAGAAACGGAGCGATGAAACGAGAGGGAGGGTTGCTTCTCTAGGTGTGAGAAGCGGAGACGGAGAGAGGGAGGTGAGGCCTTGGAGAAAAAGAGGTTGCATTAATGCCTGCTTTTATTCCGGTGTCATTCTGTTTGTAAATTCAAATGTTCTTTGTACATGTTTTCTTCTGAGTTGAGTGGATGTCTGTTTGAGTGTGCTGCATTGTATAAGAGTAGGATGAGGGGGCTGGTATGTGAGCGTGTATAAAGTACTGTAGAGTGGTAGTGAGCCTGTATAGAGTACTGTAGAGTAGTAGTGAGCCTGTATAGAGTACTGCAGAGTGGTAGTGAGCCTGTATAGAGTACTGTAGATTGGTAGTGAGCCTGTATAGAGTACTGTAGATTGGTAGTGAGCCTGTATAGAGAACTGTAGAGTGGTAGTGAGCCTGTATAGAGTACTGTAGAGTGGTAGTGAGTCTGTATAGAGTACTGTAGAGTAGAAGTGAGCCTGTATAGAGTACTGTAGAGTGGTAGTGAGCCTGTATAGAGTACTGTAGATTGGTAGTGAGCCTGTATAGAGTACGGTAGAGTGGTAGTGAGCCTGTATAGAGTACTGTAGAGTGGTAGTGAGCCTGTATAGAGTACTGTAGAGTGGTAGTGAGTCTGTATAGAGTACTGTAGAGTGGTAGTGAGCCTGTATAGAGTACTGTAGAGTGGTAGTGAGCCTGTATAGAGTACTGTAGAGTGGTAGTGAGCCTGTATAGAGTACTGTAGAGTGGAAGTGAGCCTGTATAGAGTAGAGTGTTAGTGAGTCTGTATAGAGTAGAGTGTTAGTGAGTCTGTATAGAGTACTATAGAGTGGTAGTGAGCCTGTATAGAGTACTGTAGAGTGGTAGTGAGCCTGTATAGAGTAGTGTAGAGTGGAAATGAGCCTGTATAGAGAAGTGTAGAGTGGAAATGAGCCTGTATAGAGTAGTGTAGAGTGGAAATGAGCCTGTATAGAGTCCTGTAGAGTGGTAGTGATCCTGTATAGAGTAGAGTAGTAGTGAGCCTGTATAGAGTAGAGTGTTAGTGAGTCTGTATAGAGTAGAGTGTTAGTGAGCCTGTATAGAGTAGAGTGGTAGTGAGCCTGTATAGGGTACTACAGAGTGGTAGTGAGCCTGTATAGAGTACTGTAGAGTGGAAGTGAGCCTGTATAGAGTAGTGTAGAGTGGAAATGAGCCTGTATAGAGTAGTGTAGAGTGGAAATGATCCTGTATAGAGTCCTGTAGAGTGGTAGTGATCCTGTATAGAGTAGAGTAGTAGTGAGCCTGTATAGAGTAGAGTGTTAGTGAGTCTGTATAGAGTAGAGTGTTGGTGAGCCTGTATAGAGTATAGTGGTAGTGAGCCTGTATAGGGTACTACAGAGTGGTAGTGAGCCTGTATAGAGTACTGTAGAGTGGAAGTGAGCCTGTATAGAGTAGTGTAGAGTGGAAATGAGCCTGTATAGAGTACTGTAGAGTGGTAGTGAGCTTGAAAAGAGTACTGTAGAGTGGTAGTGAGCCTGTATAGAGTAGAGTGTTAGTGAGTCTGTATAGAGTACGGTAGAGTGGTAGTGAGCCTGTATAGAGTGCTGTAGAGATGTAGGGAGCCTGTATAGACTATTGTAAAGTGGAAGTGAGCCTTTATAGAGTAGAGTAGTCGTGAGCCTGTATAGAGTACTGTAGAGTGGTAGTGAGCCTGTATAGAATACTGTAGAGTGGTAGTGAGACTGTATTGAGTACTGTAGAGTGGTAGTGAGCCTGTATAGAGTACTGTAGAGTGGTAGTGAGCCTGTATAGAGTCCTGTAGAGTGGTAGTGAGTGTGTATAGAGTACTGTAAAGTGGTAGTGAGCCTGGATAGAGTACTGTAGAGTGGTACTGAGCCTGTATAGAGTACTGTAGAGTGGTAGTGAGCCTGTATAGAGTACTGTAGAGTGGTAGTGAGCCTGTAAAGAGGACTGTAGAGTGGAAGTGAGCCTGTATAGAGTAGAGTGTTAGTGAGCCTGTATAGAGTACTGTAGAGTGGTAGTGAGACTGTATAGAGTACTGTAGAGTGGTAGTGAGTCTGTATAGAGTAGAGTGTTATTGAGCCTGTATAGAGTAGGGTGGTAGTGAGCCTGTATAGAGTACTGTAGAGTGGTAGTGAGCCTGTATAGAGTACTGTAGAGTGGTAGTGAGCCTGTATAGAGTACTGTAGAGTGGTAGTGAGCCTGTATAGAGTACTGTAGAGTGGTAGTGAGCCTGTATAGAGTACTATAGAGTGGTAGTGAGCCTGTATAGAGTACTGTAGAGTGGAAGTGAGCCTGTATAGAGTAGTGTAGAGTGGTAGTGAGCCTGTATAGAGTACTGTAGAGTGGTAGTGAGCCTGTATAGAGTACTGTAGAGTGGTAGTGAGCTTGTATAGAGTACTGTAGAGTGGAAGTGAGCCTGTATAGAGTAGAGTGTTATTGAGCCTGTATAGAGTAGAGTGTTAGTGAGTCTGTATAGAGTAGAGTGTTAGTGAGCCTGTATAGAGTAGAGTGGTAGTGAGCCTGTATAGGGTACTATAGAGTGGTAGTGCGCTTGTATAGAGTACTGTAGAGTGGTAGTGAGCCTGTATTGAGTACTGTAGAGTGGTAGTGAGCTTGTATAGAGTACTGTAGAGTGGTAGTGAGCCTGTATTGAGTACTGTAGAGTGGTAGTGAGCCTGTATAGAGTACTGTAGAGTGGTAGTGAGCCTGCATAGAGTCCTGTAGAGTGGTAGTGAGTGTGTATAGAGTACTGTAAAGTGGTAGTGAGCCTGGATAGAGTACTGTAGAGTGGTACTGAGCCTGTATAGAGTACTGTAGAGTGGTAGTGAGCCTGTATAGAGTACTGTAGAGTGGTAGTGAGCCTGTATAGAGTACTGTAGAGTGGAAGTGAGCCTGTTTAGAGTAGAGTGTCAGTGAGCCTGTATAGAGTACTGTAGAGTGGTAGTGAGCCTGTATAGAGTACTGTAGAGTGGTAGTGAGTCTGTATATAGTAGAGTGTTAGTGAGCCTGTATAGAGTAGGGTGGTAGTGAGCCTGTATAGAGTACTGTAGAGTGGTAGTGAGTCTGTATAGAGTAGAGTGTTATTGAGCCTGTATAGAGTAGGGTGGTAGTGAGCCTGTATAGAGTACTGTAGAGTGGTAGTGAGCCGGTATAGAGTAGAGTGTTATTGAGCCTGTATAGAGTAGGGTGGTAGTGAGCCTGTATAGAGTACTGTAGAGTGGTAGTGAGCCGGTATAGAGTACTGTAGAGTGGTAGTGAGCCTGTATAGAGTACTGTAGAGTGTTAGTGAGCCTGTATAGAGTACTGTAGAGTGGTAGTGAGACTGTATAGAGTACTGTAGAGTGGTAGTGAGTCTGTATAGAGTAGAGTGTTATTGAGCCTGTATAGAGTAGGGTGGTAGTGAGCCTGTATAGAGTACTGTAGAGTGGTAGTGAGCCTGTATAGAGTACTGTAGAGTGGTAGTGAGCCTGTATAGAGTAATGTAGAGTGGTAGTGAGCCTGTATAGAGTACTGTAGAGTGGTAGTGAGCCTGTATAGAGTACTATAGAGTGGTAGTGAGCCTGTATAGAGTACTGTAGAGTGGAAGTGAGCCTGTATAGAGTAGTGTAGAGTGGTAGTGAGCCTGTATAGAGTACTGTAGAGTGGTAGTGAGCCTGTATAGAGTACTGTAGAGTGGTAGTGAGCTTGTATAGAGTACTGTAGAGTGGAAGTGAGCCTGTATAGAGTAGAGTGTTATTGAGCCTGTATAGAGTAGAGTGTTAGTGAGTCTGTATAGAGTAGAGTGTTAGTGAGCCTGTATAGAGTAGAGTGGTAGTGAGCCTGTATAGGGTACTATAGAGTGGTAGTGCGCTTGTATAGAGTACTGTAGAGTGGTAGTGAGCCTGTATTGAGTACTGTAGAGTGGTAGTGAGCTTGTATAGAGTACTGTAGAGTGGTAGTGAGCCTGTATTGAGTACTGTAGAGTGGTAGTGAGCCTGTATAGAGTACTGTAGAGTGGTAGTGAGCCTGCATAGAGTCCTGTAGAGTGGTAGTGAGTGTGTATAGAGTACTGTAAAGTGGTAGTGAGCCTGGATAGAGTACTGTAGAGTGGTACTGAGCCTGTATAGAGTACTGTAGAGTGGTAGTGAGCCTGTATAGAGTACTGTAGAGTGGTAGTGAGCCTGTATAGAGTACTGTAGAGTGGAAGTGAGCCTGTTTAGAGTAGAGTGTCAGTGAGCCTGTATAGAGTACTGTAGAGTGGTAGTGAGCCTGTATAGAGTACTGTAGAGTGGTAGTGAGTCTGTATATAGTAGAGTGTTAGTGAGCCTGTATAGAGTAGGGTGGTAGTGAGCCTGTATAGAGTACTGTAGAGTGGTAGTGAGCCGGTATAGAGTACTGTAGAGTGGTAGTGAGCCTGTATAGAGTAGTGTAGAGTGGAAGTGAGCCTGTATAGAGTAGAGTGTTAGTGAGCCTGTATAGAGTAGAGTGTTAGTGAGTCTGTATAGAGTAGAGTGTTAGTGAGCCTGTATAGAGTAGAGTGGTAGTGAGCCTGTATAGGGTACTATAGAGTGGTAGTTAGCCTGTATAGAGTACTGTAGAGTGGTAGTGAGCCTGTATAGAGTAGTGTAGAGTGGAAATGAGCCTGTATAGAGTAGAGTGTTAGTGAGCCTGTATAGAGTACTGTAGAGTGGTAGTGAGCCTGTATAGAGTACTGTAGAGTGGTAGTGAGCCTGTATAGAGTACTGTAGAGTGGAAGTGAGCCTGTATAGAGTAGTGTAGAGTGGGAATGAGCCTGTATAGAGTAGAGTAGTAGTGAGCCTGTATAGAGTAGAGTGTTAGTGAGCCTGTATAGAGTACTGTAGAGTGGTAGTGAGCCTGTATAGAGTACTGTAGAGTGGTAGTGAGCCTGTATAGAGTACTGTAGAGTGGAAGTGAGCCTGTATAGAGTAGTGTAGAGTGGGAATGAGCCTGTATAGAGTAGAGTAGTAGTGAGCCTGTATAGAGTAGAGTAGTAGTGAGCCTGTATAGAGTACTGTAGAGTGGTAGTGAGCCTGTATAGAGTGGATTAGTAGTGAGCCTGTATAGTGTGTGTGTGTAGAGTGGTAGTGAGCCTGTATAGAGTACTGTGGAGTGGTGTTGAGCCTGTATAGAGTACTCTAAAGTGGTCCTGAGCCTGTATAGAGTACTGTAGAGTGTTAGTGAGTCTGTATAGAGTACTGTAGAGTGGAAGTGAGCCTGTATAGAGTAGTGTAGAGTGGAAATGAGCCTGTATAGAGTAGTGTAGAGTGGAAATGAGCCTGTATAGAGTCCTGTAGAGTGGTAGTGATCCTGTATAGAGTAGAGTAGTAGTGAGCCTGTATAGAGTAGAGTGTTAGTGAGTCTGTATAGAGTAGAGTGTTAGTGAGCCTGTATAGAGTAGAGTGGTAGTGAGCCTGTATAGGGTACTACAGAGTGGTAGTGAGCCTGTATAGAGTACTGTAGAGTGGAAGTGAGCCTGTATAGAGTAGTGTAGAGTGGAAATGAGCCTGTATAGAGTACTGTAGAGTGGTAGTGAGCTTGAAAAGAGTACTGTAGAGTGTTAGTGAGCCTGTATAGAGTAGAGTGTTAGTGAGTCTGTATAGAGTACGGTAGAGTGGTAGTGAGCCTGTATAGAGTGCTGTAGAGATGTAGGGAGCCTGTATAGACTATTGTAGAGTGGAAGTGAGCCTTTATAGAGTAGAGTAGTCGTGAGCCTGTATAGAGTACTGTAGAGTGGTAGTGAGCCTGTATAGAGTACTGTAGAGTGGTAGTGAGACTGTATTGAGTACTGTAGAGTGGTAGTGAGCCTGTATAGAGTACTGTAGAGTGGTAGTGAGCCTGTATTGAGTACTGTAGAGTGGTAGTGAGTGTGTATAGAGTACTGTAAAGTGGTAGTGAGCCTGGATAGAATACTGTAGAGTGGTACTGAGCCTGTATAGAGCACTGTAGAGTGGTAGTGAGCCTGTATAGAGTACTGTAGAGTGGTAGTGAGCCTGTAAAGAGTACTGTAGAGTGGTAGTGAGCCTGTATAGAGTACTATAGAGTGGTAGTGAGCCTGTATAGAGTACTGTAGAGTGGAAGTGAGCCTGTATAGAGTAGAGTGTTAGTGAGCCTGTATAGAGTACTGTAGAGTGGTAGTGAGACTGTATAGAGTACTGTAGAGTGGTAGTGAGTCTGTATAGAGTAGAGTGTTATTGAGCCTGTATAGAGTAGGGTGGTAGTGAGCCTGTATAGAGTACTGTAGAGTGGTAGTGAGCCGGTATAGAGTACTGTAGAGTGGTAGTGAGCCTGTATAGAGTACTGTAGAGTGGTAGTGAGCCTGTATAGAGTACTGTAGAGTGGTAGTGAGCCTGTATAGAGTACTGTAGAGTGGTAGTGAGACTGTATTGAGTACTGTAGAGTGGTAGTGAGCCTGTATAGAGTACTGTAGAGTGGTAGTGAGCCTGTATAGAGTACTGTAGAGTGGTAGTGAGCCTGTATAGAGTACTGTAGAGTGGTAGTGAGCCTGTATAGAGTACTGTAGAGTGGTAGTGAGCCTGTATAGAGTAGTGTAGAGTGGAAATGAGCCTGTATAGAGTAGTGTAGAGTGGAAATGAGCCTGTATGGAGTAGAGTAGTAGTGAGCCTGTTAGAGTAGAGTGTTAGTGAGTCTGTATAGAGTAGAGTGTTAGTGAGCCTGTATAGAGTAGAGTGGTAGTGAGCCTGTATAGGGTACTACAGAGTGGTAGTGAGCCTGTATAGAGTACTGTAGAGTGGTAGTGATCCTGTATAGAGTAGTGTAGAGTGGAAATGAGCCTGTATAGAGTAGTGTAGAGTGGAAATGAGCCTGTATAGAGTCCCGTAGAGTGGTAGTGATCCTGTATAGAGTAGAGTAGTAGTGAGCCTGTATAGAGTACTGTAGAGTGGTAGTGAGCCTCTATAGAGTGGATTAGTAGTGAGCCTGTATAGTGTCTGTGTAGAGTGGTAGTGAGCCTGTATAGAGTACTGTGGAGTGGTGATGAGCCTGTATAGAGTACTCTAAAGTGGTACTGAGCCTGTATAGAGTACTGTAGAGTGGTAGTGAGCCGGTATAGAGTACTGTAGAGTGGTAGTGAGCCTGTATAGAGTACTGTAGAGTGGTAGTGAGCCTGTATAGAGTACTGTAGAGTGGTAGTGAGCCTGTATAGAGTACTGTAGAGTGGTAGTGAGCCTGTATAGAGTACTGTAGAGTGGTAGTGAGCCTGTATAGAGTACTGTAGAGTGGTAGTGAGCCTGTATAGAGTACTGTAGAGTGGTAGTGAGCCTGTATAGAGTACTGTAGAGTGGTAGTGAGCCTGTATAGAGTACTATAGAGTGGTAGTGAGCCTGTATAGAGTACTGTAGAGTGGAAGTGAGCCTGTATAGAGTAGTGTAGAGTGGTAGTGAGCCTGTATAGAGTACTGTAGAGTGGTAGTGAGCCTGTATAGAGTACTGTAGAGTGGTAGTGAGCTTGTATAGAGTACTGTAGAGTGGAAGTGAGCCTGTATAGAGTAGAGTGTTATTGAGCCTGTATAGAGTAGAGTGGTAGTGAGTCTGTATAGAGTAGAGTGTTAGTGAGCCTGTATAGAGTAGAGTGGTAGTGAGCCTGTATAGGGTACTATAGAGTGGTAGTGAGCCTGTATAGAGTACTGTAGAGTGGTAGTGAGCCTGTATTGAGTACTGTAGAGTGGTAGTGAGCTTGTATAGAGTACTGTAGAGTGGTAGTGAGCCTGTATTGAGTACTGTAGATTGGTAGTGAGCCTGTATAGAGTACTGTAGAGTGGTAGTGAGCCTGCATAGAGTCCTGTAGAGTGGTAGTGAGTGTGTATAGAGTACTGTAAAGTGGTAGTGAGCCTGGATAGAGTACTGTAGAGTGGTACTGAGCCTGTATAGAGTACTGTAGAGTGGTAGTGAGCCTGTATAGAGTACTGTAGAGTGGTAGTGAGCCTGTATAGAGTACTGTAGAGTGGAAGTGAGCCTGTATAGAGTAGAGTGTTAGTGAGCCTGTATAGAGTACTGTAGAGTGGTAGTGAGCCTGTATAGAGTACTGTAGAGTGGTAGTGAGCCTGTATAGAGTACTGTAGAGTGGTAGTGAGCTTGTATAGAGTACTGTAGAGTGGAAGTGAGCCTGTATAGAGTAGAGTGTTATTGAGCCTGTATAGAGTAGAGTGGTAGTGAGTCTGTATAGAGTAGAGTGTTAGTGAGCCTGTATAGAGTAGAGTGGTAGTGAGCCTGTATAGGGTACTATAGAGTGGTAGTGAGCCTGTATAGAGTACTGTAGAGTGGTAGTGAGCCTGTATTGAGTACTGTAGAGTGGTAGTGAGCTTGTATAGAGTACTGTAGAGTGGTAGTGAGCCTGTATAGAGTACTGTAGAGTGGTAGTGAGCCTGTATAGAGTACTGTAGAGTGGAAGTGAGCCTGTATAGAGTAGAGTGTTAGTGAGCCTGTATAGAGTACTGTAGAGTGGTAGTGAGCCTGTATAGAGTACTGTAGAGTGGTAGTGAGTCTGTATAGAGTAGAGTGTTAGTGAGCCTGTATAGAGTAGGGTGGTAGTGAGCCTGTATAGAGTACTGTAGAGTGGTAGTGAGCCGGTATAGAGTACTGTAGAGTGGTAGTGAGCCTGTATAGAGTACTGTAGAATGGTAGTGAGCCTTTATAGAGTACTATAGAGTGGTAGTGAGCCTGTATAGAGTACTGTAGAGTGGAAGTGAGCCTGTATAGAGTAGTGTAGAGTGGAAATGAGCCTGTATAGAGTAGAGTGTTAGTGAGCCTGTATAGAGTACTGTAGAGTGTTGGTGAGCCTGTATAGAGTACTGTAGAGTGGTAGTGAGCCTGTATAGAGTACTGTAGAGTGGTAGTGAGCCTGTATTGAGTACTGTAGAGTGGTAGTGAGCCTGTATAGAGTACTGTAGAGTGGTAGTGAGCCTGTATAGAGTTCTGTAGAGTGGAAGTGAGCCTGTATAGAGTAGAGTGTTAGTGAGCCTGTATAGAGTAGAGTGTTAGTGAGCCTGTATAGAGTAGAGTGGTAGTGAGCCTGTATAGGGTACTATAGAGTGGTAGTGAGCCTGTATAGAGTACTGTAGAGTGGAAGTGAGCCTGTATAGAGTAGTGTAGAGTGGAAATGAGCCTGTATAGAGTAGTGTAGAGTGGAAATGAGCCTGTATAGAGTAGAGTGTTAGTGAGCCTGTATAGAGTGCTGTAGAGTGGTGGTGAGCCTGTATAGAGTACTGTAGAGTGGTAGTGAGCCTGTATAGAGTACTGTAGAGTGGTAGTGAGCCTGTATAGATTACTGTAGAGTGGAAGTGAGCCTGTATAGAGTAGAGTGTTAGTGAGCCTGTATAGAGTACTGTGGAGTGGTAGTGAGCCTGTATAGAGTACTGTAGAGTGGTAGTGAGTCTGTATAGAGTAGAGTGTTATTGAGCCTGTATAGAGTAGGGTGGTAGTGAGCCTGTATAGAGTACTGTAGAGTGGTAGTGAGCCGGTATAGAGTACTGTAGAGTGGTAGTGAGCCTGTATAGAGTACTGTAGAGTGGTAGTGAGCCTGTATAGAGTACTGTAGAGTGGTAGTGAGCCTGTATAGAGTACTGCAGAGTGGTAGTGAGCCTGTATAGAGTACTATAGAGTGGTAGTGAGCCTTTATAGAGTACTGTAGAGTGGAAGTGAGCCTGTATAGAGTAGTGTAGAGTGGTAGTGAGCCTGTATAGAGTACTGTAGAGTGGTAGTGAGCCTGTATAGAGTACTGTAGAGTGGTAGTGAGCCTGTATAGAGTACTGTAGAGTGGTAGTGAGCCTGTATAGAGTACTGTAGAGTGGAAGTGAGCCTGTATAGAGTAGAGTGTTAGTGAGCCTGTATAGAGTAGAGTGTTAGTGAGTCTGTATAGAGTAGAGTGTTAGTGAGCCTGTATAGAGTAGAGTGGTAGTGAGCCTGTATAGGGTACTATAGAGTGGTAGTGAGCCTGTATAGAGTACTGTAGAGTGGAAGTGAGCCTGTATAGAGTAGTGTAGAGTGGAAATGAGCCTGTATAGAGTAGTGTAGAGTGGAAATGAGCTGTATAGAGTAGAGTGTTATTGAGCCTGTATAGAGTAGAGTGTTAGTGAGCCTGTATAGAGTACTGTAGAGTGGTAGTGATCCTGTATAGAGTAGAGTAGTAGTGAGCCTGTATAGAGTACTGTAGAGTGGTAGTGAGCCTCTATAGAGTGGATTAGTAGTGATTCTGTATAGTGTCTGTGTAGAGTGGTAGTGAGCCTGTATAGAGTACTGTGGAGTGGTGATGAGCCTGTATAGAGTACTCTAAAGTGGTACTGAGCCTGTATAGAGAGAGTACTGTACAGTGGTAGTGAGCTTGAAAAGAGTACTGTAGAGTGGTTGTGAGCCTGTATAGAGTAGAGTGTTAGTGAGTCTGTATAGAGTGCTGTAGAGATGTAGGGAGCCTGTATTGAGTACTGTAGAGTGGTTGTGAGCCTGTATAGAGTACTGTAGAGTGGTAGTGAGCCTGTATTGAGTACTGTAGAGTGGAAGTGAGCCTTTATTGAGTAGAGTAGTCGTGAGCCTGTATAGAGTACTGTAGAGTGGTAGTGAGCCTGTATAGAGTACTGTAGCGTGGTAGTGAGCCTGTATAGAGTACTGTAGAGTGGTAGTGAGACTGTATTGAGTACTGTAGAGTGGTAGTGAGCCTGTATAGAGTACTGTAGAGTGGTAGTGAGCCTGTATTGAGTACTGTAGAGTGGTAGTGAGCCTGTATAGAGTAGAGTGTTAGTGAGTCTGTATAGAGTACGGTAGAGTGGTAGTGAGCCTGTATAGAGTGCTGTAGAGATGTAGGGAGCCTGTATAGAGTATTGTAGAGTGGAAGTGAGCCTTTATAGAGTAGAGTAGTCGTGAGCCTGTATAGAGTACTGTAGAGTGGTAGTGAGCCTGTATAGAGTACTGTAGAGTGGTAGTGAGCCTGTATAGAGTACTGTAGAGTGGTAGTGAGACTGTATTGAGTACTGTAGAGTGGCAGTGAGCCTGTATAGAGTACTGTAGAGTGGTAGTGAGCCTGTATTGAGTACTGTAGAGTGGTAGTGAGCCTGTATAGAGTACTGTAGAGTGGTGGTGAGCCTGTATAGAGTACTGTAGAGTGGAAGTGAGCCTGTATAGAGTAGAGTGTTAGTGAGCCTGTATAGAGTAATGTAGAGTGGTAGTGAGCCTGTATAGAGTACTGTAGAGTGGTAGTGAGTCTGTATAGAGTAGAGTGTTAGTGAGCCTGTATAGAGTAGGGTGGTAGTGAGCCTGTATAGAGTACTGTAGAGTGGTAGTGAGCCGGTATAGAGTAGTGTAGAGTTGAAATGAGCCTGTATAGAGTAGAGTGTTAGTGAGCCTGTATAGAGTACTGTAGAGTGTTGGTGAGCATGTATAGAGTACTGTAGAGTGGTAGTGAGCCTGTATAGAGTACTGTAGAGTGGTAGTGAGCCTGTATTGAGTACTGTAGAGTGGTAGTGAGCCTGTATAGAGTACTGTAGAGTGGTAGTGAGCCTGTATAGAGTTCTGTAGAGTGGAAGTGAGCCTGTATAGAGTAGAGTGTTAGTGAGCCTGTATAGAGTAGAGTGTTAGTGAGTCTGTATAGAGTAGAGTGTTAGTGAGCCTGTATAGAGTAGAGTGGTAGTGAGCCTGTATAGGGTACTATAGAGTGGTAGTGAGCCTGTATAGAGTACTGTAGAGTGGAAGTGAGCCTGTATAGAGTAGTGTAGAGTGGAAGTGAGCCTGTATAGAGTAGTGTAGAGTGGAAATGAGCCTGTATAGAGTAGTGTAGAGTGGAAATGAGCCTGTATAGAGTAGAGTGTTAGTGAGCCTGTATAGAGTACTGTAGAGTGTTGGTGAGCCTGTATAGAGTACTGTAGAGTGGTAGTGAGACTGTATTGAGTACTGTAGAGTGGCAGTGAGCCTGTATAGAGTACTGTAGAGTGGTAGTGAGCCTGTATTGAGTACTGTAGAGTGGCAGTGAGCCTGTATAGAGTACTGTAGAGTGGTAGTGAGCCTGGATAGAGTACTGTAGAGTGGTACTGAGCCTGTATAGAGTACTGTAGAGTGGTAGTGAGCCTGTATAGAGTACTGTAGAGTGGTAGTGAGCCGGTATAGAGTAATGTAGAGTGGTAGTGAGCCTGTATAGAGTACTGTAGAGTGGTAGTGAGTCTGTATAGAGTAGAGTGTTATTGAGCCTGTATAGAGTAGGGTGGTAGTGAGCCTGTATAGAGTACTGTAGAGTGGTAGTGAGCCGGTATAGATTAGTGTAGAGTGGTAGTGAGCCTGTATAGAGTACTGTAGAGTGGTAGTGAGCCTGTATAGAGTACTGTAGAGTGGTAGTGAGCCTGTATAGAGTACTGTAGAGTGGTAGTGAGCCTGTATAGAGTACTATAGAGTGGTGGTGAGCCTGTATAGAGTACTGTAGAGTGGAAGTGAGCCTGTATAGAGTAGTGTAGAGTGGAAATGAGCCTGTATAGAGTAGAGTGTTAGTGAGCCTGTATAGAGTAGAGTGTTAGTGAGTCTGTATAGAGTAGAGTGTTAGTGAGCCTGTATAGAGTAGAGTGGTAGTGAGCCTGTATAGGGCACTATAGAGTGGTAGTAAGCCTGTATAGAGTATTGTAGAGTGGAAGTGAGCCTGTATAGAGTAGTGTAGAGTGGAAATGAGCCTGTATAGAGTAGAGTGTTAGTGAGCCTGTATAGAGTACTGTAGAGTGGTAGTGAGCCTGTATAGAGTACTGTAGAGTGGTAGTGAGCCTGTATAGAGTACTGTAGAGTGGTAGTGAGCCTGTATAGAGTACTGTAGAGTGGTAGTGAGCCTGTATAGAGTACTGTAGAGTGGTAGTGAGCCTGTATAGAGTACTGTAGAGTGGTAGTGAGACTGTATTGAGTACTGTAGAGTGGTAGTGAGCCTGTATAGAGTACTGTAGAGTGGTAGTGAGCCTGTATAGAGTGCTGTAGAGATGTAGGGAGCCTGTATAGAGTATTGTAGAGTGGAAGTGAGCCTTTATAGAGTAGAGTAGTCGTGAGCCTGTATAGAGTACTGTAGAGTGGTAGTGAGCCTGTATAGAGTACTGTAGAGTGGTAGTGAGCCTGTATAGAGTACTGTAGAGTGGTAGTGAGACTGTATTGAGTACTGTAGAGTGGTAGTGAGCCTGTATAGAGTACTGTAGAGTGGTAGTGAGCCTGTATTGAGTACTGTAGAGTGGTAGTGAGCCTGTATAGAGTACTGTAGAGTGGTAGTGAGCCTGGATAGAGTACTGTAGAGTGGTACTGAGCCTGTATAGAGTACTGTAGAGTGGTTGTGAGCCTGTATAGAGTACTGTAGAGTGGTAGTGAGCCTGTATAGAGTACTGTAGAGTGGAAGTGAGCCTGTATAGAGTAGAGTGTTAGTGAGCCTGTATAGAGTACTGTAGAGTGGTAGTGAGCCTGTATAGAGTACTGTAGAGTGGTAGTGAGCCTGTATAGAGTACTGTAGAGTGGTAGTGAGCCTGTATAGAGTACTGTAGAGTGGTAGTGAGCCTTTATAGAGTACTATAGAGTGGTGGTGAGCCTGTATAGAGTACTGTAGAGTGGAAGTGAGCCTGTATAGAGTAGTGTAGAGTGGAAATGAGCCTGTATAGAGTAGAGTGTTAGTGAGCCTGTATAGAGTAGAGTGTTAGTGAGTCTGTATAGAGTAGAGTGTTAGTGAGCCTGTATAGAGTAGAGTGGTAGTGAGCCTGTATAGGGCACTATAGAGTGGTAGTAAGCCTGTATAGAGTATTGTAGAGTGGAAGTGAGCCTGTATAGAGTAGTGTAGAGTGGAAATGAGCCTGTATAGAGTAGAGTGTTAGTGAGCCTGTATAGAGTACTGTAGAGTGGTAGTGAGCCTGTATAGAGTACTGTAGAGTGGTAGTGAGCCTGTATAGAGTACTGTAGAGTGGTAGTGAGCCTGTATAGAGTACTGTAGAGTGGTAGTGAGCCTGTATAGAGTACTGTAGAGTGGTAGTGAGCCTGTATAGAGTACTGTAGAGTGGTAGTGAGACTGTATTGAGTACTGTAGAGTGGTAGTGAGCCTGTATAGAGTACTGTAGAGTGGTAGTGAGCCTGTATAGAGTGCTGTATAGATGTAGGGAGCCTGTATAGAGTATTGTAGAGTGGAAGTGAGCCTTTATAGAGTAGAGTAGTCGTGAGCCTGTATAGAGTACTGTAGAGTGGTAGTGAGCCTGTATAGAGTACTGTAGAGTGGTAGTGAGCCTGTATAGAGTACTGTAGAGTGGTAGTGAGACTGTATTGAGTACTGTAGAGTGGTAGTGAGCCTGTATAGAGTACTGTAGAGTGGTAGTGAGCCTGTATTGAGTACTGTAGAGTGGTAGTGAGCCTGTATAGAGTACTGTAGAGTGGTAGTGAGCCTGGATAGAGTACTGTAGAGTGGTACTGAGCCTGTATAGAGTACTGTAGAGTGGTTGTGAGCCTGTATAGAGTACTGTAGAGTGGAAGTGAGCCTGTATAGAGTAGAGTGTTAGTGAGCCTGTATAGAGTACTGTAGAGTGGTAGTGAGCCTGTATAGAGTACTGTAGAGTGGTAGTGAGTCTGTATAGAGTAGAGTGTTAGTGAGCCTGTATAGAGTAGGGTGGTAGTGAGCCTGTATAGAGTACTGTAGAGTGGTAGTGAGCCGGTATAGAGTACTGTAGAGTGGTAGTGAGCCTGTATAGAGTACTGTAGAGTGGTAGTGAGCCTGTATAGAGTACTGTAGAGTGGTAGTGAGCCTGTATAGAGTACTGTAGAGTGGTAGTGAGCCTGTATAGAGTACTGTAGAGTGGTAGTGAGCCTGTATAGAGTACTGTAGAGTGGTAGTGAGCCTTTATAGAGTACTATAGAGTGGTGGTGAGCCTGTATAGAGTACTGTAGAGTGGAAGTGAGCCTGTATAGAGTAGTGTAGAGTGGAAATGAGCCTGTATAGAGTAGAGTGTTAGTGAGCCTGTATAGAGTAGAGTGTTAGTGAGTCTGTATAGAGTAGAGTGTTAGTGAGCCTGTATAGAGTAGAGTGGTAGTGAGCCTGTATAGGGCACTATAGAGTGGTAGTAAGCCTGTATAGAGTATTGTAGAGTGGAAGTGAGCCTGTATAGAGTAGTGTAGAGTGGAAATGAGCCTGTATAGAGTAGAGTGTTAGTGAGCCTGTATAGAGTACTGTAGAGTGGTAGTGAGCCTGTATTGAGTACTGTAGAGTGGTAGTGAGCCTGTATAGAGTAGAGTGTTAGTGAGTCTGTATAGAGTACGGTAGAGTGGTAGTGAGCCTGTATAGAGTGCTGTAGAGATGTAGGGAGCCTGTATAGAGTATTGTAGAGTGGAAGTGAGCCTTTATAGAGTAGAGTAGTCGTGAGCCTGTATAGAGTACTGTAGAGTGGTAGTGAGCCTGTATAGAGTACTGTAGAGTGGTAGTGAGCCTGTATAGAGTACTGTAGAGTGGTAGTGAGACTGTATAGAGTACTGTAGAGTGGTAGTGAGACTGTATTGAGTACTGTAGAGTGGCAGTGAGCCTGTATAGAGTACTGTAGAGTGGTAGTGAGCCTGTATTGAGTACTGTAGAGTGGTAGTGAGCCTGTATAGAGTACTGTAGAGTGGTAGTGAGCCTGGATAGAGTACTGTAGAGTGGTACTGAGCCTGTATAGAGTACTGTAGAGTGGTAGTGAGCCTGTATAGAGTACTGTAGAGTGGTAGTGAGCCTGTATAGAGTACTGTAGAGTGGAAGTGAGCCTGTATAGAGTAGAGTGTTAGTGAGCCTGTATAGAGTAATGTAGAGTGGTAGTGAGCCTGTATAGAGTACTGTAGAGTGGTAGTGAGTCTGTATAGAGTAGAGTGTTAGTGAGCCTGTATAGAGTAGGGTGGTAGTGAGCCTGTATAGAGTACTGTAGAGTGGTAGTGAGCCGGTATAGAGTACTGTAGAGTGGTAGTGAGCCTGTATAGAGTACTGTAGAGTGGTAGTGAGCCTGTATAGAGTACTATAGAGTGGTAGTGAGCCTGTATAGAGTACTGTAGAGTGGAAGTGAGCCTGTATAGAGTAGTGTAGAGTTGAAATGAGCCTGTATAGAGTAGAGTGTTAGTGAGCCTGTATAGAGTACTGTAGAGTGTTAGTGAGCCTGTATTGAGTACTGTAGAGTGGTAGTGAGCCTGTATAGAGTACTGTAGAGTGGTAGTGAGACTGTATTGAGTACTGTAGAGTGGTAGTGAGCCTGTATAGAGTACTGTAGAGTGGTAGTGAGCCTGTATTGAGTACTGTAGAGTGGTAGTGAGCCTGTATAGAGTACTGTAGAGTGGAAGTGAGCCTGTATAGAGTAGAGTGTTAGTGAGCCTGTATAGAGTACTGTAGAGTGGTAGTGAGCCTGTATAGAGTACTGTAGAGTGGTAGTGAGCCTGTATAGAGTACTGTAGAGTGGTAGTGAGCCTGTATAGAGTACTGTAGAGTGGTAGTGAGCCTTTATAGAGTACTATAGAGTGGTGGTGAGCCTGTATAGAGTACTGTAGAGTGGAAATGAGCCTGTATAGAGTAGTGTAGAGTGGAAATGAGCCTGTATAGAGTAGAGTGTTAGTGAGCCTGTATAGAGTAGAGTGTTAGTGAGTCTGTATAGAGTAGAGTGTTAGTGAGCCTGTATAGAGTAGAGTGGTAGTGAGCCTGTATAGGGCACTATAGAGTGGTAGTAAGCCTGTATAGAGTATTGTAGAGTGGAAGTGAGCCTGTATAGAGTAGTGTAGAGTGGAAATGAG
The DNA here is from genome assembly GCF_045791955.1 of Oncorhynchus clarkii lewisi. Taxonomy (NCBI): domain Eukaryota; kingdom Metazoa; phylum Chordata; class Actinopteri; order Salmoniformes; family Salmonidae; genus Oncorhynchus; species Oncorhynchus clarkii. The sequence goes on along the minus strand of NW_027258819.1, from coordinate 28,153 downwards.
CCTGTATAGAGTAGAGTGTTAGTGAGCCTGTATAGAGTACTGTAGAGTGGTAGTGAGCCTGTATTGAGTACTGTAGAGTGGTAGTGAGCCTGTATAGAGTAGAGTGTTAGTGAGTCTGTATAGAGTACGGTAGAGTGGTAGTGAGCCTGTATAGAGTGCTGTAGAGATGTAGGGAGCCTGTATAGAGTATTGTAGAGTGGAAGTGAGCCTTTATAGAGTAGAGTAGTCGTGAGCCTGTATAGAGTACTGTAGAGTGGTAGTGAGCCTGTATAGAGTACTGTAGAGTGGTAGTGAGCCTGTATAGAGTACTGTAGAGTGGTAGTGAGACTGTATTGAGTACTGTAGAGTGGCAGTGAGCCTGTATAGAGTACTGTAGAGTGGTAGTGAGCCTGTATTGAGTACTGTAGAGGTGTAGTGAGCCTGTATAGAGTACTGTAGAGTGGTAGTGAGCCTGGATAGAGTACTGTAGAGTGGTACTGAGCCTGTATAGAGTACTGTAGAGTGGTAGTGAGCCTGTATAGAGTACTGTAGAGTGGTAGTGAGCCTGTATAGAGTACTGTAGAGTGGAAGTGAGCCTGTATAGAGTAGAGTGTTAGTGAGCCTGTATAGAGTAATGTAGAGTGGTAGTGAGCCTGTATAGAGTACTGTAGAGTGGTAGTGAGTCTGTATAGAGTAGAGTGTTAGTGAGCCTGTATAGAGTAGGGTGGTAGTGAGCCTGTATAGAGTACTGTAGAGTGGTAGTGAGCCGGTATAGAGTACTGTAGAGTGGTAGTGAGCCTGTATAGAGTACTGTAGAGTGGTAGTGAGCCTGTATAGAGTACTATAGAGTGGTAGTGAGCCTGTATAGAGTACTGTAGAGTGGAAGTGAGCCTGTATAGAGTAGTGTAGAGTTGAAATGAGCCTGTATAGAGTAGAGTGTTAGTGAGCCTGTATAGAGTACTGTAGAGTGTTGGTGAGCCTGTATAGAGTACTGTAGAGTGGTAGTGAGCCTGTATAGAGTACTGTAGAGTGGTAGTGAGCCTGTATTGAGTACTGTAGAGTGGTAGTGAGCCTGTATAGAGGACTGTAGAGTGGTAGTGAGCCTGTATAGAGTTCTGTAGAGTGGAAGTGAGCCTGTATAGAGTAGAGTGTTAGTGAGCCTGTATAGAGTAGAGTGTTAGTGAGTCTGTATAGAGTAGAGTGTTAGTGAGCCTGTATAGAGTAGAGTGGTAGTGAGCCTGTATAGGGTACTATAGAGTGGTAGTGAGCCTGTATAGAGTACTGTAGAGTGGAAGTGAGCCTGTATAGAGTAGTGTAGAGTGGAAGTGAGCCTGTATAGAGTAGTGTAGAGTGGAAATGAGCCTGTATAGAGTAGAGTGTTAGTGAGCCTGTATAGAGTAGAGTGTTAGTGAGTCTGTATAGAGTAGAGTGTTAGTGAGCCTGTATAGAGTAGAGTGGTAGTGAGCCTGTATAGGGCACTATAGAGTGGTAGTAAGCCTGTATAGAGTATTGTAGAGTGGAAGTGAGCCTGTATAGAGTAGTGTAGAGTGGAAATGAGCCTGTATAGAGTAGAGTGTTAGTGAGCCTGTATAGAGTACTGTAGAGTGGTAGTGAGCCTGTATTGAGTACTGTAGAGTGGTAGTGAGCCTGTATAGAGTAGAGTGTTAGTGAGTCTGTATAGAGTACGGTAGAGTGGTAGTGAGCCTGTATAGAGTGCTGTAGAGATGTAGGGAGCCTGTATAGAGTATTGTAGAGTGGAAGTGAGCCTTTATAGAGTAGAGTAGTCGTGAGCCTGTATAGAGTACTGTAGAGTGGTAGTGAGCCTGTATAGAGTACTGTAGAGTGGTAGTGAGCCTGTATAGAGTACTGTAGAGTGGTAGTGAGACTGTATAGAGTACTGTAGAGTGGTAGTGAGACTGTATTGAGTACTGTAGAGTGGCAGTGCGCCTGTATAGAGTACTGTAGAGTGGTAGTGAGCCTGTATTGAGTACTGTAGAGTGGTAGTGAGCCTGTATAGAGTACTGTAGAGTGGTAGTGAGCCTGGATAGAGTACTGTAGAGTGGTACTGAGCCTGTATAGAGTACTGTAGAGTGGTAGTGAGCCTGTATAGAGTACTGTAGAGTGGTAGTGAGCCTGTATAGAGTACTGTAGAGTGGAAGTGAGCCTGTATAGAGTAGAGTGTTAGTGAGCCTGTATAGAGTAATGTAGAGTGGTAGTGAGCCTGTATAGAGTACTGTAGAGTGGTAGTGAGTCTGTATAGAGTAGAGTGTTAGTGAGCCTGTATAGAGTAGGGTGGTAGTGAGCCTGTATAGAGTACTGTAGAGTGGTAGTGAGCCGGTATAGAGTACTGTAGAGTGGTAGTGAGCCTGTATAGAGTACTGTAGAGTGGTAGTGAGCCTGTATAGAGTACTATAGAGTGGTAGTGAGCCTGTATAGAGTACTGTAGAGTGGAAGTGAGCCTGTATAGAGTAGTGTAGAGTTGAAATGAGCCTGTATAGACTAGAGTGTTAGTGAGCCTGTATAGAGTACTGTAGAGTGTTAGTGAGCCTGTATTGAGTACTGTAGAGTGGTAGTGAGCCTGTATAGAGTACTGTAGAGTGGTAGTGAGACTGTATTGAGTACTGTAGAGTGGTAGTGAGCCTGTATAGAGTACTGTAGAGTGGTAGTGAGCCTGTATTGAGTACTGTAGAGTGGTAGTGAGCCTGTATAGAGTACTGTAGAGTGGAAGTGAGCCTGTATAGAGTAGAGTGTTAGTGAGCCTGTATAGAGTACTGTAGAGTGGTAGTGAGCCTGTATAGAGTACTGTAGAGTGGTAGTGAGCCTGTATAGAGTACTGTAGAGTGGTAGTGAGCCTGTATAGAGTACTGTAGAGTGGTAGTGAGCCTTTATAGAGTACTATAGAGTGGTGGTGAGCCTGTATAGAGTACTGTAGAGTGGAAGTGAGCCTGTATAGAGTAGTGTAGAGTGGAAATGAGCCTGTATAGAGTAGAGTGTTAGTGAGCCTGTATAGAGTAGAGTGTTAGTGAGTCTGTATAGAGTAGAGTGTTAGTGAGCCTGTATAGAGTAGAGTGGTAGTGAGCCTGTATAGGGCACTATAGAGTGGTAGTAAGCCTGTATAGAGTATTGTAGAGTGGAAGTGAGCCTGTATAGAGTAGTGTAGAGTGGAAATGAGCCTGTATAGAGTAGAGTGTTAGTGAGCCTGTATAGAGTACTGTAGAGTGGTAGTGAGCCTGTATTGAGTACTGTAGAGTGGTAGTGAGCCTGTATAGAGTAGAGTGTTAGTGAGTCTGTATAGAGTACGGTAGAGTGGTAGTGAGCCTGTATAGAGTGCTGTAGAGATGTAGGGAGCCTGTATAGAGTATTGTAGAGTGGAAGTGAGCCTTTATAGAGTAGAGTAGTCGTGAGCCTGTATAGAGTACTGTAGAGTGGTAGTGAGCCTGTATAGAGTACTGTAGAGTGGTAGTGAGCCTGTATAGAGTACTGTAGAGTGGTAGTGAGACTGTATTGAGTACTGTAGAGTGGCAGTGAGCCTGTATAGAGTACTGTAGAGTGGTAGTGAGCCTGTATTGAGTACTGTAGAGGTGTAGTGAGCCTGTATAGAGTACTGTAGAGTGGTAGTGAGCCTGGATAGAGTACTGTAGAGTGGTACTGAGCCTGTATAGAGTACTGTAGAGTGGTAGTGAGCCTGTATAGAGTACTGTAGAGTGGTAGTGAGCCTGTATAGAGTACTGTAGAGTGGAAGTGAGCCTGTATAGAGTAGAGTGTTAGTGAGCCTGTATAGAGTAATGTAGAGTGGTAGTGAGCCTGTATAGAGTACTGTAGAGTGGTAGTGAGTCTGTATAGAGTAGAGTGTTAGTGAGCCTGTATAGAGTAGGGTGGTAGTGAGCCTGTATAGAGTACTGTAGAGTGGTAGTGAGCCGGTATAGAGTACTGTAGAGTGGTAGTGAGCCTGTATAGAGTACTGTAGAGTGGTAGTGAGCCTGTATAGAGTACTATAGAGTGGTAGTGAGCCTGTATAGAGTACTGTAGAGTGGAAGTGAGCCTGTATAGAGTAGTGTAGAGTTGAAATGAGCCTGTATAGAGTAGAGTGTTAGTGAGCCTGTATAGAGTACTGTAGAGTGTTGGTGAGCCTGTATAGAGTACTGTAGAGTGGTAGTGAGCCTGTATAGAGTACTGTAGAGTGGTAGTGAGCCTGTATTGAGTACTGTAGAGTGGTAGTGAGCCTGTATAGAGGACTGTAGAGTGGTAGTGAGCCTGTATAGAGTTCTGTAGAGTGGAAGTGAGCCTGTATAGAGTAGAGTGTTAGTGAGCCTGTATAGAGTAGAGTGTTAGTGAGTCTGTATAGAGTAGAGTGTTAGTGAGCCTGTATAGAGTAGAGTGGTAGTGAGCCTGTATAGGGTACTATAGAGTGGTAGTGAGCCTGTATAGAGTACTGTAGAGTGGAAGTGAGCCTGTATAGAGTAGTGTAGAGTGGAAGTGAGCCTGTATAGAGTAGTGTAGAGTGGAAATGAGCCTGTATAGAGTAGTGTAGAGTGGAAATGAGCCTGTATAGAGTAGAGTGTTAGTGAGCCTGTATAGAGTACTGTAGAGTGTTGGTGAGCCTGTATAGAGAGAGTACTGTAGAGTGGTAGTGAGCCTGTATAGAGTACTGTAGAGTGGTAGTGAGCCTGTATAGATTACTGTAGAGTGGAAGTGAGCCTGTATAGAGTAGAGTGTTAGTGAGCCTGTATAGAGTACTGTAGAGTGGTAGTGAGCCTGTATAGAGTACTGTAGAGTGGTAGTGAGTCTGTATAGAGTAGAGTGTTATTGAGCCTGTATAGAGTAGGGTGGTAGTGAGCCTGTATAGAGTACTGTAGAGTGGTAGTGAGCCGGTATAGAGTACTGTAGAGTGGTAGTGAGCCTGTATAGAGTACTGTAGAGTGGTAGTGAGCCTGTATAGAGTACTGTAGAGTGGTAGTGAGCCTGTATAGAGTACTATAGAGTGGTAGTGAGCCTTTATAGAGTACTGTAGAGTGGAAGTGAGCCTGTATAGAGTAGTGTAGAGTGGTAGTGAGCCTGTATAGAGTACTGTAGAGTGGTAGTGAGCCTGTATAGAGTACTGTAGAGTGGTAGTGAGCCTGTATAGAGTACTGTAGAGTGGTAGTGAGCCTGTATAGAGTACTGTAGAGTGGAAGTGAGCCTGTATAGAGTAGAGTGTTAGTGAGCCTGTATAGAGTAGAGTGTTAGTGAGTCTGTATAGAGTAGAGTGTTAGTGAGCCTGTATAGAGTAGAGTGGTAGTGAGCCTGTATAGGGTACTATAGAGTGGTAGTGAGCCTGTATAGAGTACTGTAGAGTGGAAGTGAGCCTGTATAGAGTAGTGTAGAGTGGAAATGAGCCTGTATAAAGTAGTGTAGAGTGGAAATGAGCTGTATAGAGTAGAGTGTTATTGAGCCTGTATAGAGTAGAGTGTTAGTGAGCCTGTATAGAGTACTGTAGAGTGGTAGTGATCCTGTATAGAGTAGAGTAGTAGTGAGCCTGTATAGAGTACTGTAGAGTGGTAGTGAGCCTCTATAGAGTGGATTAGTAGTGATCCTGTATAGTGTCTGTGTAGAGTGGTAGTGAGCCTGTATAGAGTACTGTGGAGTGGTGATGAGCCTGTATAGAGTACTCTAAAGTGGTACTGAGCCTGTATAGAGAGAGTACTGTAGAGTGGTAGTGAGCTTGAAAAGAGTACTGTAGAGTGGTAGTGAGCCTGTATAGAGTAGAGTGTTAGTGAGTCTGTATAGAGTGCTGTAGAGATGTAGGGAGCCTGTATTGAGTACTGTAGAGTGGTAGTGAGCCTGTATAGAGTACTGTAGAGTGGTAGTGAGCCTGTATTGAGTACTGTAGAGTGGAAGTGAGCCTTTATTGAGTAGAGTAGTCGTGAGCCTGTATAGAGTACTGTAGAGTGGTAGTGAGCCTGTATAGAGTACTGTAGCGTGGTAGTGAGCCTGTATAGAGTACTGTAGAGTGGTAGTGAGACTGTATTGAGTACTGTAGAGTGGTAGTGAGCCTGTATAGAGTACTGTAGAGTGGTAGTGAGCCTGTATTGAGTACTGTAGAGTGGTAGTGAGCCTGTATAGAGTAGAGTGTTAGTGAGTCTGTATAGAGTACGGTAGAGTGGTAGTGAGCCTGTATAGAGTGCTGTAGAGATGTACGGAGCCTGTATAGAGTATTGTAGAGTGGAAGTGAGCCTTTATAGAGTAGAGTAGTCGTGAGCCTGTATAGAGTACTGTAGAGTGGTAGTGAGCCTGTATAGAGTACTGTAGAGTGGTAGTGAGCCTGTATAGAGTACTGTAGAGTGGTAGTGAGACTGTATTGAGTACTGTAGAGTGGCAGTGAGCCTGTATAGAGTACTGTAGAGTGGTAGTGAGCCTGTATTGAGTACTGTAGAGTGGCAGTGAGCCTGTATAGAGTACTGTAGAGTGGTAGTGAGCCTGTATTGAGTACTGTAGAGTGGTAGTGAGCCTGTATAGAGTACTGTAGAGTGGTAGTGAGCCTGGATAGAGTACTGTAGAGTGGTACTGAGCCTGTATAGAGTACTGTAGAGTGGTAGTGAGCCTGTATAGAGTACTGTAGAGTGGTAGTGAGCCGGTATAGAGTAATGTAGAGTGGTAGTGAGCCTGTATAGAGTACTGTAGAGTGGTAGTGAGTCTGTATAGAGTAGAGTGTTATTGAGCCTGTATAGAGTAGGGTGGTAGTGAGCCTGTATAGAGTACTGTAGAGTGGTAGTGAGCCGGTATAGAGTAGTGTAGAGTGGTAGTGAGCCTGTATAGAGTACTGTAGAGTGGTAGTGAGACTGTATAGAGTACTGTAGAGTGGTAGTGAGCCTGTATAGAGTACTGTAGAGTGGTAGTGAGCCTGTATAGAGTACTATAGAGTGGTGGTGAGCCTGTATAGAGTACTGTAGAGTGGAAGTGAGCCTGTATAGAGTAGTGTAGAGTGGAAATGAGCCTGTATAGAGTAGAGTGTTAGTGAGCCTGTATAGAGTAGAGTGTTAGTGAGTCTGTATAGAGTAGAGTGTTAGTGAGCCTGTATAGAGTAGAGTGGTAGTGAGCCTGTATAGGGCACTATAGAGTGGTAGTAAGCCTGTATAGAGTATTGTAGAGTGGAAGTGAGCCTGTATAGAGTAGTGTAGAGTGGAAATGAGCCTGTATAGAGTAGAGTTTTAGTGAGCCTGTATAGAGTACTGTAGAGTGGTAGTGAGCCTGTATAGAGTACTGTAGAGTGGTAGTGAGCCTGTATAGAGTACTGTAGAGTGGTAGTGAGCCTGTATAGAGTACTGTAGAGTGGTAGTGAGCCTGTATAGAGTACTGTAGAGTGGTAGTGAGCCTGTATAGAGTACTGTAGAGTGGTAGTGAGACTGTATTGAGTACTGTAGAGTGGTAGTGAGCCTGTATAGAGTACTGTAGAGTGGTAGTGAGCCTGTATAGAGTGCTGTAGAGATGTAGGGAGCCTGTATAGAGTATTGTAGAGTGGAAGTGAGCCTTTATAGAGTAGAGTAGTCGTGAGCCTGTATAGAGTACTGTAGAGTGGTAGTGAGCCTGTATAGAGTACTGTAGAGTGGTAGTGAGCCTGTATAGAGTACTGTAGAGTGGTAGTGAGACTGTATTGAGTACTGTAGAGTGGTAGTGAGCCTGTATAGAGTACTGTAGAGTGGTAGTGAGCCTGTATTGAGTACTGTAGAGTGGTAGTGAGCCTGTATAGAGTACTGTAGAGTGGTAGTGAGCCTGGATAGAGTACTGTAGAGTGGTACTGAGCCTGTATAGAGTACTGTAGAGTGGTTGTGAGCCTGTATAGAGTACTGTAGAGTGGTAGTGAGCCTGTATAGAGTACTGTAGAGTGGAAGTGAGCCTGTATAGAGTAGAGTGTTAGTGAGCCTGTATAGAGTACTGTAGAGTGGTAGTGAGCCTGTATAGAGTACTGTAGAGTGGTAGTGAGCCTGTATAGAGTACTGTAGAGTGGTAGTGAGCCTGTATAGAGTACTGTAGAGTGGTAGTGAGCCTTTATAGAGTACTATAGAGTGGTGGTGAGCCTGTATAGAGTACTGTAGAGTGGAAGTGAGCCTGTATAGAGTAGTGTAGAGTGGAAATGAGCCTGTATAGAGTAGAGTGTTAGTGAGCCTGTATAGAGTAGAGTGTTAGTGAGTCTGTATAGAGTAGAGTGTTAGTGAGCCTGTATAGAGTAGAGTGGGAGTGAGCCTGTATAGGGCACTATAGAGTGGTAGTAAGCCTGTATAGAGTATTGTAGAGTGGAAGTGAGCCTGTATAGAGTAGTGTAGAGTGGAAATGAGCCTGTATAGAGTAGAGTGTTAGTGAGCCTGTATAGAGTACTGTAGAGTGGTAGTGAGCCTGTATAGAGTACTGTAGAGTGGTAGTGAGCCTGTATAGAGTACTGTAGAGTGGTAGTGAGCCTGTATAGAGTACTGTAGAGTGGTAGTGAGCCTGTATAGAGTACTGTAGAGTGGTAGTGAGCCTGTATAGAGTACTGTAGAGTGGTAGTGAGACTGTATTGAGTACTGTAGAGTGGTAGTGAGCCTGTATAGAGTACTGTAGAGTGGTAGTGAGCCTGTATAGAGTGCTGTAGAGATGTAGGGAGCCTGTATAGAGTATTGTAGAGTGGAAGTGAGCCTTTATAGAGTAGAGTAGTCGTGAGCCTGTATAGAGTACTGTAGAGTGGTAGTGAGCCTGTATAGAGTACTGTAGAGTGGTAGTGAGCCTGTATAGAGTACTGTAGAGTGGTAGTGAGACTGTATTGAGTACTGTAGAGTGGTAGTGAGCCTGTATAGAGTACTGTAGAGTGGTAGTGAGCCTGTATTGAGTACTGTAGAGTGGTAGTGATTCTGTATAGAGTACTGTAGAGTGGTAGTGAGCCTGGATAGAGTACTGTAGAGTGGTACTGAGCCTGTATAGAGTACTGTAGAGTGGTTGTGAGCCTGTATAGAGTACTGTAGAGTGGAAGTGAGCCTGTATAGAGTAGAGTGTTAGTGAGCCTGTATAGAGTACTGTAGAGTGGTAGTGAGCCGGTATAGAGTACTGTAGAGTGGTAGTGAGCCTGTATAGAGTACTGTAGAGTGGTAGTGAGCCTGTATAGAGTACTGTAGAGTGGTAGTGAGCCTGTATAGAGTACTGTAGAGTGGTAGTGAGCCTGTATAGAGTACTATAGAGTGGTAGTGAGCCTGTATAGAGTACTGTAGAGTGGAAGTGAGCCTGTATAGAGTAGTGTAGAGTGGAAATGAGCCTGTATAGAGTAGAGTGTTAGTGAGCCTGTATAGAGTAGAGTGTTAGTGAGTCTGTATAGAGTAGAGTGTTAGTGAGCCTGTATAGAGTAGAGTGGTAGTGAGCCTGTATAGGGTACTATAGAGTGGTAGTGAGCCTGTATAGAGTATTGTAGAGTGGAAGTGAGCCTGTATAGAGTAGTGTAGAGTGGAAATGAGCCTGTATAGAGTAGAGTGTTAGTGAGCCTGTATAGAGTACTGTAGAGTGGTAGTGAGCCTGTATAGAGTACTGTAGAGTGGTAGTGAGCCTGTATAGAGTACTGTAGAGTGGTAGTGAGCCTGTATAGAGTACTGTAGAGTGGTAGTGAGCCTGTATAGAGTACTGTAGAGTGGTAGTGAGACTGTATTGAGTACTGTAGAGTGGTAGTGAGCCTGTATAGAGTACTGTAGAGTGTTAGTGAGCCTGTATAGAGTACTGTAGAGTGGTAGTGAGCCTGTATAGAGTACTGTAGAGTGGTAGTGAGACTGTATAGAGTACTGTAGAGTGGTAGTGAGCCTGTATAGAGTACTGTAGAGTGGTAGTGAGCCTGTATTGAGTACTGTAGAGTGGTAGTGAGCCTGTATAGAGTACTGTAGAGTGGAAGTGAGCCTGTATAGAGTAGAGTGTTAGTGAGCCTGTATAGAGTACTGTAGAGTGGTAGTGAGCCTGTATAGAGTACTGTAGAGTGGTAGTGAGCCTGTATAGAGTACTGTAGAGTGGTAGTGAGCCTGTATAGAGTACTGTAGAGTGGTAGTGAGCCTTTATAGAGTACTATAGAGTGGTGGTGAGCCTGTATAGAGTACTGTAGAGTGGAAGTGAGCCTGTATAGAGTAGTGTAGAGTGGAAATGAGCCTGTATAGAGTAGAGTGTTAGTGAGCCTGTATAGAGTAGAGTGTTAGTGAGTCTGTATAGAGTAGAGTGTTAGTGAGCCTGTATAGAGTAGAGTGGTAGTGAGCCTGTATAGGGCACTATAGAGTGGTAGTAAGCCTGTATAGAGTATTGTAGAGTGGAAGTGAGCCTGTATAGAGTAGTGTAGAGTGGAAATGAGCCTGTATAGAGTAGAGTGTTAGTGAGCCTGTATAGAGTACTGTAGAGTGGTAGTGAGCCTGTATAGAGTACTGTAGAGTGGTAGTGAGCCTGTATAGAGTACTGTAGAGTGGTAGTTAGCCTGTATAGAGTACTGTAGAGTGGTAGTGAGCCTGTATAGAGTACTGTAGAGTGGTAGTGAGCCTGTATAGAGTACTGTAGAGTGGTAGTGAGACTGTATTGAGTACTGTAGAGTGGTAGTGAGCCTGTATAGAGTACTGTAGAGCTGTAGTGAGCCTGTATAGAGTGCTGTAGAGATGTAGGGAGCCTGTATAGAGTATTGTAGAGTGGAAGTGAGCCTTTATAGAGTAGAGTAGTCGTGAGCCTGTATAGAGTACTGTAGAGTGGTAGTGAGCCTGTATAGAGTACTGTAGAGTGGTAGTGAGCCTGTATAGAGTACTGTAGAGTGGTAGTGAGACTGTATTGAGTACTGTAGAGTTGTAGTGAGCCTGTATAGAGTACTGTAGAGTGGTAGTGAGCCTGTATTGAGTACTGTAGAGTGGTAGTGAGCCTGTATAGAGTACTGTAGAGTGGTAGTGCGCCTGGATAGAGTACTGTAGAGTGGTACTGAGCCTGTATAGAGTACTGTAGAGTGGTTGTGAGCCTGTATAGAGTAGAGTGTTAGTGAGCCTGTATAGAGTACTGTAGAGTGGTAGTGAGCCTGTATAGAGTACTGTAGAGTGGTAGTGAGTCTGTATAGAGTAGAGTGTTAGTGAGCCTGTATAGAGTAGGGTGGTAGTGAGCCTGTATAGAGTACTGTAGAGTGGTAGTGAGCCGGTATAGAGTACTGTAGAGTGGTAGTGAGCCTGTATAGAGTACTGTAGAGTGGTAGTGAGCCTGTATAGAGTACTGTAGAGTGGTAGTGAGCCTGTATAGAGTACTGTAGAGTGGTAGTGAGCCTGTATAGAGTACTATAGAGTGGTAGTGAGCCTGTATAGAGTACTGTAGAGTGGAAGTGAGCCTGTATAGAGTAGTGTAGAGTGGAAATGAGCCTGTATAGAGTAGAGTGTTAGTGAGCCTGTATAGAGTAGAGTGTTAGTGAGTCTGTATAGAGTAGAGTGTTAGTGAGCCTGTATAGAGTAGAGTGGTAGTGAGCCTGTATAGGGTACTATAGAGTGGTAGTGAGCCTGTATAGAGTATTGTAGAGTGGAAGTGAGCCTGTATAGAGTAGTGTAGAGTGGAAATGAGCCTGTATAGAGTAGAGTGTTAGTGAGCCTGTATAGAGTACTGTAGAGTGGTAGTGAGCCTGTATAGAGTACTGTAGAGTGGTAGTGAGCCTGTATAGAGTACTGTAGAGTGGTAGTGAGCCTGTATAGAGTACTGTAGAGTGGTAGTGAGCCTGTATAGAGTACTGTAGAGTGGTAGTGAGACTGTATTGAGTACTGTAGAGTGGTAGTGAGCCTGTATAGAGTACTGTAGAGTGTTAGTGAGCCTGTATTGAGTACTGTAGAGTGGTAGTGAGCCTGTATAGAGTACTGTAGAGTGGTAGTGAGCCTGTATAGAGTAGAGTGTTAGTGAGCCTGTATAGAGTAGAGTGTTAGTGAGTCTGCATAGAGTAGAGTGGTAGTGAGCCTGTATAGGGTACTATAGAGTGGTAGTGAGCCTGTATAGAGTACTGTAGAGTGGAAGTGAGCCTGTATAGAGTAGTGTAGAGTGGAAATGAGCCTGTATAGAGTAGTGTAGAGTGGAAATGAGCCTGTATAGAGTAGAGTGTTAGTGAGCCTGTATAGAGTACTGCAGAGTGGTAGTGAGCCTGTATAGTGTCTGTGTAGAGTGGTAGTGAGCCTGTATAGAGTACTGTGGAGTGGTGATGAGCCTGTATAGAGTACTCTAAAGTGGTACTGAGCCTGTATAGAGTACTGTAGAGTGGTAGTGAGCTTGAAAAGAGTACTGTAGAGTGGTAGTGAGCCTGTATAGAGTAGAGTGTTAGTGAGTCTGTATAGAGTACTGTAGTCGTGAGTGTGTATAGAGTACTGTAGAGTGGTAGTGAGCCTGGATATAGTACTGTAGAGTGGTAGTGAGCCTGTATAGAGTACTGTAGAGTGGTAGTGAGCCTGTATAGAGTACTGTAGAGTGGTAGTGAGCCTGTATAGAGTACTGTAGAGTGGTAGTGAGCCTCTATAGAGTAGAGTAGTCGTGAGTGTGTATAGAGTAGAGTGTTAGTGAGCCTGTATAGAGTAGAGTGGTAGTGAGCCTGTATAGGGTACTATAGAGTGGTAGTGAGCCTGTATAGAGTACTGTAGAGTGGAAGTGAGCCTGTAGAGAGTAGTGTAGAGTGGAAATGAGCCTGTATAGAGTAGAGTGTTAGTGAGCCTGTATAGAGTACTGTAGAGTGGTAGTGAGTGTGTATAGAGTACTGTAAAGTGGTAGTGAGCCTGGATATAGTACTGTAGAGTGGTACTGAGCCTGTATAGAGTACTGTAGAGTGGTAGTGAGCCTGTATAGAGTACTGTAGAGTGGTAGTGAGCCTGTATAGAGTACTGTAGAGTGGTAGTGAGCCTGTATAGAGTACTGTAGAGTGGTAGTGAGCCTGTATAGATTACTGTAGAGTTATAGTGAGCCTGTATAGAGTACTGTAGAGTGGTAGTGAGCCTCTATAGAGTGGATTAGTAGTGAGCCTGTATAGTTTCTGTGTAGAGTGGTAGTGAGCCTGTATAGAGTACTGTGGAGTGGTGATGAGCCTGTATAGAGTACTCTAAAGTGGTACTGAGCCTGTATAGAGTAGAGTGTTAGTGAGTCTGTATAGAGTACGGTAGACTGGTAGTGAGCCTGTATAGAGTGCTGTAGAGATGTAGGGAGCCTGTATAGAGTATTGTAGAGTGGAAATGAGCCTTTATAGAGTAGAGTAGTCGTGAGCCTGTATAGAGTACTGTAGAGTGGTAGTGAGCCTGTATAGAGTACTGTAGAGTGGTAGTGAGCCTGTATAGAGTATTGTAGAGTGGTAGTGAGCCTGTATAGAGTACTATAGAGTGGTAGTGAGCCTGTGTAGAGTATTGTAGAGTGGAAGTGAGCCTTTATAGAGTAGAGTAGTCGTGAGCCTGTATAGAGTACTGTAGAGTGGTAGTGAGCCTGTATAGAGTACTATAGAGTGGTAGTGAGCCTGTATAGAGTACTGTAGAGTGGAAGTGAGCCTTTATAGAGTAGAGTAGTCGTGAGCCTGTATAGAGTACTGTAGAGTGGTAGTGAGCCTGTATAGAGTACTGTAGAGTGGTAGTGAGCCTGTACAGAGTACTGCAGGGTGGTAGTGAGACTGTATTGAGTACTGTAGAGTGGTAGTGAGCCTGTATAGAGTAGTGTAGAGTGGAAATGAGCCTGTATAGAGTAGAGTGTTAGTGAGCCTGTATAGAGTAGAGTGTTAGTGAGTCTGTATAGAGTAGAGTGTTAGTGAGCCTGTATAGAGTAGAGTGGTAGTGAGCCTGTATAGGGTACTATAGAGTGGTAGTGAGCCTGTATAGAGTATTGTAGAGTGGAAGTGAGCCTGTATAGAGTAGTGTAGAGTGGAAATGAGCCTGTATAGAGTAGAGTGTTAGTGAGCCTGTATAGAGTACTGTAGAGTGGTAGTGAGCCTGTATAGAGTACTGTAGAGTGGTAGTGAGCCTGTATAGAGTACTGTAGAGTGGTAGTGAGCCTGTATAGAGTACTGTAGAGTGGTAGTGAGCCTGTATAGAGTACTGTAGAGTGGTAGTGAGACTGTATTGAGTACTGTAGAGTGGTAGTGAGCCTGTATAGAGTACTGTAGAGTGTTAGTGAGCCTGTATTGAGTACTGTAGAGTGGTAGTGAGCCTGTATAGAGTACTGTAGAGTGGTAGTGAGACTGTATTGAGTACTGTAGAGTGGTAGTGAGCCTGTATAGAGTACTGTAGAGTGGTAGTGAGCCTGTATTGAGTACTGTAGAGTGGTAGTGAGCCTGTATAGAGTACTGTAGAGTGGAAGTGAGCCTGTATAGAGTAGAGTGTTAGTGAGCCTGTATAGAGTACTGTAGAGTGGTAGTGAGCCTGTATAGAGTACTGTAGAGTGGTAGTGAGCCTGTATAGAGTACTGTAGAGTGGTAGTGAGCCTGTATAGAGTACTGTAGAGTGGTAGTGAGCCTTTATAGAGTACTATAGAGTGGTGGTGAGCCTGTATAGAGTACTGTAGAGTGGAAGTGAGCCTGTATAGAGTAGTGTAGAGTGGAAATGAGCCTGTATAGAGTAGAGTGTTAGTGAGCCTGTAGAGAGTAGAGTGTTAGTGAGTCTGTATAGAGTAGAGTGTTAGTGAGCCTGTATAGAGTAGAGTGGTAGTGAGCCTGTATAGGGCACTATAGAGTGGTAGTAAGCCTGTATAGAGTATTGTAGAGTGGAAGTGAGCCTGTATAGAGTAGTGTAGAGTGGAAATGAGCCTGTATAGAGTAGAGTGTTAGTGAGCCTGTATAGAGTACTGTAGAGTGGTAGTGAGCCTGTATAGAGTACTGTAGAGTGGTAGTGAGCCTGTATAGAGTACTGTAGAGTGGTAGTTAGCCTGTATAGAGTACTGTAGAGTGGTAGTGAGCCTGTATAGAGTACTGTAGAGTGGTAGTGAGCCTGTATAGAGTACTGTAGAGTGGTAGTGAGACTGTATTGAGTACTGTAGAGTGGTAGTGAGCCTGTATAGAGTACTGTAGAGCTGTAGTGAGCCTGTATAGAGTGCTGTAGAGATGTAGGGAGCCTGTATAGAGTATTGTAGAGTGGAAGTGAGCCTTTATAGAGTAGAGTAGTAGTGAGCCTGTCTAGAGTACTGTAGAGTGGTAGTGAGCCTGTATAGAGTACTGTAGAGTGGTAGTGAGCCTGTATAGAGTACTGTAGAGTGGTAGTGAGACTGTATTGAGTACTGTAGAGTGGTAGTGAGCCTGTATAGAGTACTGTAGAGTGGTAGTGAGCCTGTATAGAGTACTGTAGAGTGGTAGTGAGCCTGTATAGAGTACTGTAGAGTGGTAGTGAGCCTGGATAGAGTACTGTAGAGTGGTACTGAGCCTGTATAGAGTACTGTAGAGTGGTTGTGAGCCTGTATAGAGTACTGTAGAGTGGAAGTGAGCCTGTATAGAGTAGAGTGTTAGTGAGCCTGTATAGAGTACTGTAGAGTGGTAGTGAGCCTGTATAGAGTACTGTAGAGTGGTAGTGAGTCTGTATAGAGTAGAGTGTTAGTGAGCCTGTATAGAGTAGGGTGGTAGTGAGCCTGTATAGAGTACTGTAGAGTGGTAGTGAGCCGGTATAGAGTACTGTAGAGTGGTAGTGAGCCTGTATAGAGTACTGTAGAGTGGTAGTGAGCCTGTATAGAGTACTGTAGAGTGGTAGTGAGCCTGTATAGAGTACTGTAGAGTGGTAGTGAGCCTGTATAGAGTACTATAGAGTGGTAGTGAGCCTGTATAGAGTACTGTAGAGTGGAAGTGAGCCTGTATAGAGTAGTGTAGAGTGGAAATGAGCCTGTATAGAGTAGAGTGTTAGTGAGCCTGTATAGAGTAGAGTGTTAGTGAGTCTGTATAGAGTAGAGTGTTAGTGAGCCTGTATAGAGTAGAGTGGTAGTGAGCCTGTATAGGGTACTATAGAGTGGTAGTGAGCCTGTATAGAGTATTGTAGAGTGGAAGTGAGCCTGTATAGAGTAGTGTAGATTGGAAATGAGCCTGTATAGAGTAGAGTGTTAGTGAGCCTGTATAGAGTACTGTAGAGTGGTAGTGAGCCTGTATAGAGTACTGTAGAGTGGTAGTGAGCCTGTATAGAGTACTGTAGAGTGGTAGTGAGCCTGTATAGAGTACTGTAGAGTGGTAGTGAGCCTGTATAGAGTACTGTAGAGTGGTAGTGAGACTGTATTGAGTACTGTAGAGTGGTAGTGAGCCTGTATAGAGTACTGTAGAGTGTTAGTGAGCCTGTATTGAGTACTGTAGAGTGGTAGTGAGCCTGTATAGAGTACTGTAGAGTGGTAGTGAGCCTGTATAGAGTAGAGTGTTAGTGAGCCTGTATAGAGTAGAGTGTTAGTGAGTCTGCATAGAGTAGAGTGGTAGTGAGCCTGTATAGGGTACTATAGAGTGGTAGTGAGCCTGTATAGAGTACTGTAGAGTGGAAGTGAGCCTGTATAGAGTAGTGTAGAGTGGAAATGAGCCTGTATAGAGTAGTGTAGAGTGGAAATGAGCCTGTATAGAGTAGAGTGTTAGTGAGCCTGTATAGAGTACTGCAGAGTGGTAGTGAGCCTGTATAGTGTCTGTGTAGAGTGGTAGTGAGCCTGTATAGAGTACTGTGGAGTGGTGATGAGCCTTTATAGAGTACTCTAAAGTGGTACTGAGCCTGTATAGAGTACTGTAGAGTGGTAGTGAGCTTGAAAAGAGTACTGTAGAGTGGTAGTGAGCCTGTATAGAGTAGAGTGTTAGTGAGTCTGTATAGAGTACTGTAGTCGTGAGTGTGTATAGAGTACTGTAGAGTGGTAGTGAGCCTGGATATAGTACTGTAGAGTGGTAGTGAGCCTGTATAGAGTACTGTAGAGTGGTAGTGAGCCTGTATAGAGTACTGTAGAGTGGTAGTGAGCCTGTATAGAGTACTGTAGAGTGGTAGTGAGCCTCTATAGAGTAGAGTAGTCGTGAGTGTGTATAGAGTAGAGTGTTAGTGAGCCTGTATAGAGTAGAGTGGTAGTGAGCCTGTATAGGGTACTATAGAGTGGTAGTGAGCCTGTATAGAGTACTGTAGAGTGGAAGTGAGCCTGTAGAGAGTAGTGTAGAGTGGAAATGAGCCTGTATAGAGTAGAGTGTTAGTGAGCCTGTATAGAGTACTGTAGATTGGTAGTGAGTGTGTATAGAGTACTGTAAAGTGGTAGTGAGCCTGGATATAGTACTGTAGAGTGGTACTGAGCCTGTATAGAGTACTGTAGAGTGGTAGTGAGCCTGTATAGAGTACTGTAGAGTGGTAGTGAGCCTGTATAGAGTACTGTAGAGTGGTAGTGAGCCTGTATAGATTACTGTAGAGTTATAGTGAGCCTGTATAGAGTACTGTAGAGTGGTAGTGAGCCTCTATAGAGTGGATTAGTAGTGAGCCTGTATAGTTTCTGTGTAGAGTGGTAGTGAGCCTGTATAGAGTACTGTGGAGTGGTGATGAGCCTGTATAGAGTACTCTAAAGTGGTACTGAGCCTGTATAGAGTAGAGTGTTAGTGAGTCTGTATAGAGTACGGTAGACTGGTAGTGAGCCTGTATAGAGTGCTGTAGAGATGTAGGGAGCCTGTATAGAGTATTGTAGAGTGGAAATGAGCCTTTATAGAGTAGAGTAGTCGTGAGCCTGTATAGAGTACTGTAGAGTGGTAGTGAGCCTGTATAGAGTACTGTAGAGTGGTAGTGAGCCTGTATAGAGTATTGTAGAGTGGTAGTGAGCCTGTATAGAGTACTATAGAGTGGTAGTGAGCCTGTGTAGAGTATTGTAGAGTGGAAGTGAGCCTTTATAGAGTAGAGTAGTCGTGAGCCTGTATAGAGTACTGTAGAGTGTTAGTGAGCCTGTATAGAGTACTATAGAGTGGTAGTGAGCCTGTATAGAGTACTGTAGAGTGGAAGTGAGCCTTTATAGAGTAGAGTAGTCGTGAGCCTGTATAGAGTACTGTAGAGTGGTAGTGAGCCTGTATAGAGTACTGTAGAGTGGTAGTGAGCCTGTACAGAGTACTGCAGGGTGGTAGTGAGACTGTATTGAGTACTGTAGAGTGGTAGTGAGCCTGTATAGATTACTGTAGAGTGTTAGTGAGCCTTTATAGAGTACTGTAGAGTGGTAGTGAGCCTGTATAGAGTACTGTAGAGTGGTAGTGAGTCTGTATAGAGTAGAGTGTTAGTGAGCCTGTATAGAGTAGGGTGGTAGTGAGCCTGTATAGAGTACTGTAGAATGGTAGTGAGCCGGTATAGAGTACTGTAGAGTGTTAGTGAGCCTGTATAGAGTACTGTAGAGTGGTAGTGAGCCTGTATAGAGTACTGTAGAGTGGTAGTGAGCCTGTATAGAGTACTATAGAGTGGTAGTGAGCCTGTATAGAGTACTGTAGAGTGGTAGTGAGCCTGTATAGAGTACTGTAGAGTGGTAGTGAGCCTGTATAGAGTACTGTAGAGTGGTAGTGAGCCTGTATAGAGTACTGTAGAGTGGTAGTGAGCCTGTATAGAGTAGAGTGTTAGTGAGCCTGTATAGAGTAGAGTGTTAGTGAGTCTGTATAGAGTAGAGTGTTAGTGAGCCTGTATAGAGTACTGTAGAGTGGTAGTGAGCCTGTATAGAGTACTGTAGAGTGGTAGTGAGTCTGTATAGAGTAGAGTGTTAGTGAGCCTGTATAGAGTAGGGTGGTAGTGAGCCGGTATAGAGTACTGTAGAGATGTAGGGAGCCTGTATAGAGTATTGTAGAGTGGAAATGAGCCTTTATAGAGTAGAGTAGTCGTGAGCCTGTATAGAGTACTGTAGAGTGGTAGTGAGCCTGTATAGAGTACTGTAGAGTGGTAGTGAGCCTGTATAGAGTATTGTAGAGTGGTAGTGAGCCTGTATAGAGTACTATAGAGTGGTAGTGAGCCTGTATAGAGTATTGTAGAGTGGAAGTGAGCCTTTATAGAGTAGAGTAGTCGTGAGCCTGTATCTAGTACGGTAGAGTGGTAGTGAGCCTGTATAGAGTACTATAGAGTGGTAGTGAGCCTGTATAGAGTACTGTAGAGTGGAAGTGAGCCTTTATAGAGTAGAGTAGTCGTGAGCCTGTATAGAGTACTGTAGAGTGGTAGTGAGCCTGTATAGAGTACTGTAGAGTGGTAGTGAGCCTGTACAGAGTACTGCAGGGTGGTAGTGAGACTGTATTGAGTACTGTAGAGTGGTAGTGAGCCTGTATAGAGGACTGTAGAGTGGTAGTGAGCCTGTATTGAGTACTGTAGAGTGGTAGTGAGCTTGTATAGAGTACTGTAGAGTGGTAGTGAGCCTGTATTGAGTACTGTAGAGTGGTAGTGAGTGTGTATAGAGTACTGTATAGTGGTAGTGAGCCTGGATAGAGTACTGTAGAGTGGTAGTGAGCCTGTATAGAGTACTGTAGAGTGGTAGTGAGCCTGTATAGATTACTGTAGAGTGTTAGTGAGCCTTTATAGAGTACTGTAGAGTGGTAGTGAGCCTGTATAGAGTACTGTAGAGTGGTAGTGAGTCTGTATAGAGTAGAGTGTTAGTGAGCCTGTATAGAGTAGGGTGGTAGTGAGCCTGTATAGAGTACTGTAGAGTGGTAGTGAGCCGGTATAGAGTACTGTAGAGTGGTAGTGAGCCTGTATAGAGTACTGTAGAGTGGTAGTGAGCCTGTATAGAGTACTGTAGAGTGGTAGTGAGCCTGTATAGAGTACTATAGAGTGGTAGTGAGCCTGTATAGAGTACTGTAGAGTGGTAGTGAGCCTGTATAGAGTACTGTAGAGTGGTAGTGAGCCTGTATAGAGTACTGTAGAGTGGTAGTGAGCCTGTATAGAGTACTGTAGAGTGGTAGTGAGCCTGTATAGAGTAGAGTGTTAGTGAGCCTGTATAGAGTAGAGTGTTAGTGAGTCTGTATAGAGTAGAGTGTTAGTGAGCCTGTATAGAGTACTGTAGAGTGGTAGTGAGCCTGTATAGAGTACTGTAGAGTGGTAGTGAGTCTGTATAGAGTAGAGTGTTAGTGAGCCTGTATAGAGTAGGGTGGTAGTGAGCCGGTATAGAGTACTGTAGAGTGGTAGTGAGCCTGTATAGAGTACTGTAGAGTGGTAGTGAGTGTGTATAGAGTACTGTAAAGTGGTAGTGAGCCTGGATATAGTACTGTAGAGTGCTACTGAGCCTGTATAGGGTACTGTAGAGTGGTAGTGAGCCTGTATAGAGTACTGTAGAGTGGTAGTGAGCCTGTATAGAGTACTATAGAGTGGTAGTGAGCCTGTATAGAGTACTGTAGAGTGGAAGTGAGCCTGTATAGAGTAGTGTAGAGTGGAAATGAGCCTGTATAGAGTAGAGTGTTAGTGAGCCTGTATAGAGTAGAGTGTTAGTGAGTCTGTATAGAGTAGAGTGTTAGTGAGCCTGTATAGAGTAGAGTGGTAGTGAGCCTGTATAGGGTACTATAGAGTGGTAGTGAGCCTGTATAGAGTATTGTAGAGTGGAAGTGAGCCTGTATAGAGTAGTGTAGAGTGGAAATGAGCCTGTATAGAGTAGAGTGTTAGTGAGCCTGTATAGAGTACTGTAGAGTGGTAGTGAGCCTGTATAGAGTACTGTAGAGTGGTAGTGAGCCTGTATAGAGTACTGTAGAGTGGTAGTGAGCCTGTATAGAGTACTGTAGAGTGGTAGTGAGCCTGTATAGAGTACTGTAGAGTGGTAGTGAGACTGTATTGAGTACTGTAGAGTGGTAGTGAGCCTGTATAGAGTACTGTAGAGTGTTAGTGAGCCTGTATTGAGTACTGTAGAGTGGTAGTGAGCCTGTATAGAGTACTGTAGAGTGGTAGTGAGCCTGTATAGAGTAGAGTGTTAGTGAGCCTGTATAGAGTAGAGTGTTAGTGAGTCTGCATAGAGTAGAGTGGTAGTGAGCCTGTATAGGGTACTATAGAGTGGTAGTGAGCCTGTATAGAGTACTGTAGAGTGGAAGTGAGCCTGTATAGAGTAGTGTAGAGTGGAAATGAGCCTGTATAGAGTAGTGTAGAGTGGACATGAGCCTGTATAGAGTAGAGTGTTAGTGAGCCTGTATAGAGTAGAGTGTTAGTGAGCCTGTATAGAGTACTGTAGAGTGGTAGTGAACCTGTATAGTGTCTGTGTAGAGTGTTAGTGAGCCTGTATAGAGTACTGTGGAGTGGTGATGAGCCTGTATAGAGTACTCTAAAGTGGTACTGAGCCTGTATAGAGTACTGTAGAGTGGTAGTGAGCTTGAAAAGAGTACTGTAGAGTGGTAGTGAGCCTGTATAGAGTAGAGTGTTAGTGAGTCTGTATAGAGTACTGTAGTCGTGAGTGTGTATAGAGTACTGTAGAGTGGTAGTGAGCCTGGATATAGTACTGTAGAGTGGTAGTGAGCCTGTATAGAGTACTGTAGAGTGGTAGTGAGCCTGTATAGAGTACTGTAGAGTGGTAGTGAGCCTGTATAGAGTACTGTAGAGTGGTAGTGAGCCTCTATAGAGTAGAGTAGTCGTGAGTGTGTATAGAGTAGAGTGTTAGTGAGCCTGTATAGAGTAGAGTGGTAGTGAGCCTGTATAGGGTACTATAGAGTGGTAGTGAGCCTGTATAGAGTACTGTAGAGTGGAAGTGAGCCTGTAGAGAGTAGTGTAGAGTGGAAATGAGCCTGTATAGAGTAGAGTGTTAGTGAGCCTGTATAGAGTACTGTAGAGTGGTAGTGAGTGTGTATAGAGTACTGTAAAGTGGTAGTGAGCCTGGATATAGTACTGTAGAGTGGTACTGAGCCTGTATAGAGTACTGTAGAGTGGTAGTGAGCCTGTATAGAGTACTGTAGAGTGGTAGTGAGCCTGTATAGAGTACTGTAGAGTGGTAGTGAGCCTGTATAGAGTACTGTAGAGTGGTAGTGAGCCTGTATAGATTACTGTAGAGTGATAGTGAGCCTGTATAGAGTACTGTAGAGTGGTAGTGAGCCTCTATAGAGTGGATTAGTAGTGAGCCTGTATAGTGTCTGTGTAGAGTGGTATTGAGCCTGTATAGAGTACTGTGGAGTGGTGATGAGCCTGTATAGAGTACTCTAAAGTGGTACTGAGCCTGTATAGAGTAGAGTGTTAGTGAGTCTGTATAGAGTACGGTAGACTGGTAGTGAGCCTGTATAGAGTGCTGTAGAGATGTAGGGAGCCTGTATAGAGTATTGTAGAGTGGAAATGAGCCTTTATAGAGTAGAGTAGTCGTGAGCCTGTATAGAGTACTGTAGAGTGGTAGTGAGCCTGTATAGAGTACTGTAGAGTGGTAGTGAGCCTGTATAGAGTATTGTAGAGTGGTAGTGAGCCTGTATAGAGTACTATAGAGTGGTAGTGAGCCTGTATAGAGTATTGTAGAGTGGAAGTGAGCCTTTATAGAGTAGAGTAGTCGTGAGCCTGTATAGAGTACTGTAGAGTGGTAGTGAGCCTGTATAGAGTACTATAGAGTGGTAGTGAGCCTGTATAGAGTACTGTAGAGTGGAAGTGAGCCTTTATAGAGTAGAGTAGTCGTGAGCCTGTATAGAGTACTGTAGAGTGGTAGTGAGCCTGTATAGAGTACTGTAGAGTGGTAGTGAGCCTGTACAGAGTACTGCAGGGTGGTAGTGAGACTGTATTGAGTACTGTAGAGTGGTAGTGAGCCTGTATAGAGTACTGTAGAGTGGTAGTGAGCCTGTATTGAGTACTGTAGAGTGGTAGTGAGCTTGTATAGAGTACTGTAGAGTGGTAGTGAGCCTGTATTGAGTACTGTAGAGTGGTAGTGAGTGTGTATAGAGTACTGTAAAGTGGTAGTGAGCCTGGATAGAGTACTGTAGAGTGGTAGTGAGCCTGTATAGAGTACTGTAGAGTGGTAGTGAGCCTGTATAGATTACTGTAGAGTGTTAGTGAGCCTTTATAGAGTACTGTAGAGTGGTAGTGAGCCTGTATAGAGTACTGTAGAGTGGTAGTGAGTCTGTATAGAGTAGAGTGTTAGTGAGCCTGTATAGAGTAGGGTGGTAGTGAGCCTGTATAGAGTACTGTAGAGTGGTAGTGAGCCGGTATAGAGTACTGTAGAGTGGTAGTGAGCCTGTATAGAGTACTGTAGAGTGGTAGTGAGCCTGTATAGAGTACTGTAGAGTGGTAGTGAGCCTGTATAGAGTACTGTAGAGTGGTAGTGAGCCTGTATAGAGTACTGTAGAGTGGTAGTGAGCCTGTATAGAGTACTGTAGAGTGGTAGTGAGCCTGTATAGAGTACTGTAGAGTGGTAGTGAGCCTGTATAGAGTACTGTAGAGTGGTAGTGAGCCTGTATAGAGTAGAGTGTTAGTGAGCCTGTATAGAGTAGAGTGTTAGTGAGTCTGTATAGAGTAGAGTGTTAGTGAGCCTGTATAGAGTACTGTAGAGTGGTAGTGAGCCTGTATAGAGTACTGTAGAGTGGTAGTGAGTCTGTATAGAGTAGAGTGTTAGTGAGCCTGTATAGAGTAGGGTGGTAGTGAGCCGGTATAGAGTACTGTAGAGTGGTAGTGAGCCTGTATAGAGTAGAGTGTTAGTGAGCCTGTATAGAGTAGAGTGTTAGTGAGTCTGTATAGAGTAGAGTGTTAGTGAGCCTGTATAGAGTACTGTAGAGTGGTAGTGAGCCTGTATAGAGTACTGTAGAGTGGTAGTGAGTCTGTATAGAGTAGAGTGTTAGTGAGCCTGTATAGAGTAGGGTGGTAGTGAGCCGGTATAGAGTACTGTAGAGTGGTAGTGAGCCTGTATAGAGTACTGTAGAGTGGTAGTGAGTGTGTATAGAGTACTGTAAAGTGGTAGTGAGCCTGGATATAGTACTGTAGAGTGGTACTGAGCCTGTATAGGGTACTGTAGAGTGGTAGTGAGCCTGTATAGAGTACTGTAGAGTTGTAGTGAGCCTGTATAGAGTACTGTAGAGTGGTAGTGAGTCTGTATAGAGTACGGTAGACTGGTAGTGAGCCTGTATAGAGTGCTGTAGAGATGTAGGGAGCCTGTATAGAGTATTGTAGAGTGGAAATGAGCCTTTATAGAGTAGAGTAGTCGTGAGCCTGTATAGAGTACTGTAGAGTGGTAGTGAGCCTGTATAGAGTACTGTAGAGTGGTAGTGAGCCTGTATAGAGTATTGTAGAGTGGTAGTGAGCCTGTATAGAGTACTATAGAGTGGTAGTGAGCCTGTATAGAGTATTGTAGAGTGGAAGTGAGCCTTTATAGAGTAGAGTAGTCGTGAGCCTGTATAGAGTACTGTAGAGTGGTAGTGAGCCTGTATAGAGTACTTTAGAGTGGTAGTGAGCCTGTATAGAGTACTGTAGAGTGGAAGTGAGCCTTTATAGAGTAGAGTAGTCGTGAGCCTGTATAGAGTACTGTAGAGTGGTAGTGAGCCTGTATAGAGTACTGTAGAGTGGTAGTGAGCCTGTACAGAGTACTGGAGGGTGGTAGTGAGACTGTATTGAGTACTGTAGAGTGGTAGTGAGCCTGTATAGAGTACTGTAGAGTGGTAGTGAGCCTGTATTGAGTACTGTAGAGTGGTAGTGAGCTTGTATAGAGTACTGTAGAGTGGTAGTGAGCCTGTATTGAGTACTGTAGAGTGGTAGTGAGTGTGTATAGAGTACTGTAAAGTGGTAGTGAGCCTGGATAGAGTACTGTAGAGTGGTAGTGAGCCTGTATAGAGTACTGTAGAGTGGTAGTGAGCCTGTATAGATTACTGTAGAGTGTTAGTGAGCCTTTATAGAGTACTGTAGAGTGGTAGTGAGCCTGTATAGAGTACTGTAGAGTGGTAGTGAGTCTGTATAGAGTAGAGTGTTAGTGAGCCTGTATAGAGTAGGGTGGTAGTGAGCCTGTATAGAGTACTGTAGAGTGGTAGTGAGCCGGTATAGAGTACTGTAGAGTGGTAGTGAGCCTGTATAGAGTACTGTAGAGTGGTAGTGAGCCTGTATAGAGTACTGTAGAGTGGTAGTGAGCCTGTATAGAGTACTATAGAGTGGTAGTGAGCCTGTATAGAGTACTGTAGAGTGGTAGTGAGCCTGTATAGAGTACTGTAGAGTGGTAGTGAGCCTGTATAGAGTACTGTAGAGTGGTAGTGAGCCTGTATAGAGTACTGTAGAGTGGTAGTGAGCCTGTATAGAGTAGAGTGTTAGTGAGCCTGTATAGAGTAGAGTGTTAGTGAGTCTGTATAGAGTAGAGTGTTAGTGAGCCTGTATAGAGTACTGTAGAGTGGTAGTGAGCCTGTATAGAGTACTGTAGAGTGGTAGTGAGTCTGTATAGAGTAGAGTGTTAGTGAGCCTGTATAGAGTAGGGTGGTAGTGAGCCGGTATAGAGTACTGTAGAGTGGTAGTGAGCCTGTATAGAGTACTGTAGAGTGGTAGTGAGTGTGTATAGAGTACTGTAAAGTGGTAGTGAGCCTGGATATAGTACTGTAGAGTGGTACTGAGCCTGTATAGGGTACTGTAGAGTGGTAGTGAGCCTGTATAGAGTACTGTAGAGTTGTAGTGAGCCTGTATAGAGTACTGTAGAGTGGTAGTGAGTCTGTATAGAGTACTGTAGAGTGGAAGTGAGCCTGTATAGAGTAGAGTGTTAGTGAGCCTGTATAGAGTACTGTAGAGTGGTAGTGAGCCTGTATAGAGTACTGTAGAGTGGTAGAGTGGTAGTGAGTCTGTATAGAGTAGAGTGTTAGTGAGCCTGTATAGAGTAGGGTGGTAGTGAGCCTGTATAGAGTACTGTAGAGTGGTAGTGAGCCGGTATAGAGTACTGTAGAGTGGTAGTGAGCCTGTATAGAGTTCTGTAGAGTGGTAGTGAGCCTGTATAGAGTAGAGTAGTAGTGAGCCTGTATAGAGTACTGTAGAGTGGTAGTGAGCCTGTATAGAGTGGATTAGTAGTGAGCCTGTATAGTGTGTGTGTGTAGAGTGGTAGTGAGCCTGTATAGAGTGCTGTGGAGTGGTGTTGAGCCTGTATAGAGTACTCTGAAGTGGTACTGAGCCTGTATAGAGTACTGTAGAGTGTTAGTGAGTCTGTATAGAGTACTGTAGAGTGGTAGTGAGCCTGTATAGAGTACTGTAGAGTGGTAGTGATCCTGTATTGAGTACTGTAGAGTGGTAGTGAGCCTGTATAGAGTACTGTAGAGTGGTAGGGAGCCTGTATAGAGTACCGTAGAGTGGTAGGGAGCCTGTATAGAGTAGATTTGTAGTGAGCCTGAATAGAGTACTGTAGAGTTGTAGTGAGCCTGCATAGAGTAGAGTGTTAGTGAGTCTGTATAGAGTACTGTAGATTGGTAGTGAGCCTGAATAGAGTACTGTAGAGTGGTAGTGAGCCTGCATAGATTAGAGTGTTAGTGAGTCTGTATAGAGTACTATAGAGTGGTAGTGAGCCTGTATAGAGTAATGTAGAGTGGTAGTGAGCCTGTATAGAGTACTGTAGAGTGGTAGTTAGCCTGTATAGAGTACTGTAGAGTGGTAGTGAGCCTGTATAGAGTACTGTAGAGTGGTAGTGAGCCTGCATAGAGTAGAGTGTTAGTGAGTCTGTATTGAGTACTATAGAGTGGTAGTGAGCCTGTATAGAGTAATGTAGAGTGGTAGTGAGCCTGTATAGAGTACTGTAGAGAGGTAGTTAGCCTGTATAGAGTACTGTAGAGTGGTAGTGAGCCTGTATAGAGTACTGTAATGTGGTAGTGAGCCTGTATAGAGTACTGTAGAGTGGTAGTTAGCCTGTATTGAGTACTGTAGAGAGGTATTGAGCCTGTATGGAGTTCTGTAGAGTGGTAATGAGGATGTATAGAGTACTGTAGAGTCTACTGTTCTCTATAATTGCTCACTGGCTCTCTACAGTACTACATAAAGCTTACTACCACTCTACAGTACTTTATACAGGGTCACTTCCACTCTACTCTATACAGGTTCACTACCACTCTACTCTATACAGACTCACTAGTGAGCCTGTGACATAGATAATATACAGCGTAAATCAGTTCACTAGACTGTTACAGTACACTAGTCAGTATGGTAAGATGCATAATGGAGAGACGGAGGTATTGAGAAATGGAGAGAGGGAATAAGAGACATAGGGAGAGAGGGAGAAATGGAGTGAGAGATGGAGGAACAAATTGAGTGAGGAACAAATTGAGAGGGAAAGACGGGGTGAGAGTGTGATAGAAAGAGAAATGGAGGTAAAGAACGAAGGAGTGTGATAGAAAGAGAAATGGAGGTGAAGAACGAGGGAGTATGATAGAAAGATAAATGGAGGTAAAGAACAAAGGAGTATGATAGAGAAATGGAGGTAAAGAACAAAGGAGTATGATAGAAAGAGAAATGGAGGTAAAGAACGAGGGAGTGTGATAGAAAGAAATGGAGGTAAAGAACAAAGGAGTATGATAGAAAGAGAAATAGAGGTAAAGAACGAGGGAGTATGATAGAAAGAAATGGAGGTAAAGAACGAGGGAGTATGATAGAAAGAGAAATAGAGGTAAAGAACGAGGGAGTATGATAGAAAGAGAAATAGAGGTAAAGAACGAGGGAGTATGATAGAAAGAGAAATAGAGGTAAAGAACAAAGGAGTATGATAGAAAGAGAAATAGAGGTAAATAACAAGGGAGTATGATAGAAAGAGAAATAGAGGTAAAGAACGAGGGAGTATGATAGAAAGAGAAGTAGAGGTAAAGAACAAAGGAGTATGATAGAAAGAGAAATAGAGGTAAAGAACGAAGGAGTATGATAGAAAGAAATGGAGGTAAAGAACGAGGGAGTATGATAGAAAGAGAAATAGAGGTAAAGAACAAAGGAGTATGATAGAAAGAAATGGAGGTAAAGAACGAGGGAGTATGATAGAAAGAAATGGAGGTAAAGAACGAGGGAGTATGATAGAAAGAGAAATAGAGGTAAAGAATGAAGGAGTATGATAGAAAGAGAAATAGAGGTAAAGAACGAAGGAGTATGATAGAAAGAAATGGAGGTAAAGAACGAGGGAGTATGATAGAAAGAAATGGAGGTAAAGAACGAGGGAGTATGATAGAAAGAAATGGAGGTAAAGAATGATAGAAAGAGAAATAGAGGTAAAGAATGAAGGAGTATGATAGAAAGAGAAATAGAGGTAAAGAATGAAGGAGTATGATAGAAAGAGAAATAGAGGTAAAGAACGAAGGAGTATGATAGAAAGAAATGGAGGTAAAGAACGAAGGAGAATAGAAAGAAATGGAGGTAAAGAACGAAGGAGTATGATAGAAAGAAATGGA
>NW_027258818.1:5000-52597 GCF_045791955.1 Oncorhynchus clarkii lewisi | reverse complement strand
ATGTTGCTATGATGGTGACCCTGGAATAAGACATTAAGACAGTGTTGTCTTGTTGCTGTAACGGTGACCCTGGAATAAGACATTAAGACAGTGTTGTGTTGGTGATGCGTTGCTATGATGGTGACCCTGGAGTAAGACATTAAGACAGTGTTGTGTTGGTGATGCGTTGCTATGATGGTGACCCTGGAATAAGACATTAAGACATAAGACAGTGTTGTGTTGGTGATGTGTTGCTATGATGGTGACCCTGGAATAAGACATTAAGACAGTGTTGTGTTGGTGATGCGTTGCTATGATGGTGACCCTGGAGTAAGACAATAAGAGAGTGTTGTCTTGGTGATGTGTTGCTATGATGGTGACCCTGGAGTAAGACATTAAGACAGTGTTGTGTTGGTGATGCGTTGCTATGATGGTGACCCTGGAATAAGACATTAAGACAGTGTTGTGTTGGTGATGTGTTGCTATGATGGTGACCCTGGAATAAGACATTAAGACAGTTTTGTGTTGGTGATGTGTTGCTATGATGGTGACCCTGGAGTAAGACATTAAGACAGTGTTGTGTTGGTGATGTGTTGCTATGATGGTGACCCTGGAGTAAGACATTAAGACAGTGTTGTGTTGGTGATGCGTTGCTATGATGGTGACCCTGGAATAAGACATTAAGACAGTGTTGTGTTGGTGATGTGTTGCTATGATGGTGACCCTGGAATAAGACATTAAGACAGTGTTGTGTTGGTGATGTGTTGCTATGATGGTGACCCTGGAATAAGACATTAAGACAGTGTTGTGTTGGTGATGTGTTGCTATGATGGTGACCCTGGAATAAGACATTAAGACAGTGTTGTGTTGGTGATGTGTTGCTATGATGGTGACCCTGGAGTAAGACATTAAGACAGTGTTGTGTTGGTGATATGTTGCTATGATGGTGACCCTGGAATAAGACATTAAGACAGTGTTGTATTGGTGATATGTTGCTATGATGGTGACCCTGGAGTAAGACATTAAGACAGTGTTGTGTTGGTGATATTTTTGCTATGATGGTGACCCTGGAGTAAGACATTAAGACAGTGTTGTGTTGGTGATGTGTTGCTATGATGGTGACCCTGGAATAAGACATTGAGACAGTGTTGTCTTGTTGCTGTAACGGTGACCCTGGAATAAGACATTAAGACAGTGTTGTGTTGGTGATGTGTTGCTATGATGGTGACCCTGGAATAAGACATTAAGACAGTGTTGTGTTGGTGATGCGTTGCTATGATGGTAACCCTGGAATAAGACATTAAGACAGTGTTGTGTTGGTGATATGTTGCTATGATGGTGACCCTGGAATAAGACATTAAGACAGTGTTGTGTTGGTGATGCGTTGCTATGATGGTGACCCTGGAATAAGACATTAAGACAGTGTTGTGTTGGTGATATGTTGCTATGATGGTGACCCTGGAATAAGACATTAAGACAGTGTTGTGTTGGTGATGCGTTGCTATGATGGTGACCCTGGAATAAGACATTAAGACAGTGTTGTGTTGGTGATGCGTTGCTATGATGGTGACCCTGGAATAAGACATTGAGACAGTGTTGTCTTGGTGATGTGTTGCTATGATGGTGACCCTGGAGTAAGACATTAAGACAGTGTTGTGTTGGTGATGTGTTGCTATGATGGTGACCCTGGAATAAGACATTAAGACAGTGTTGTGTTGGTGATGCGTTGCTATGATGGTGACCCTGGAGTAAGACATTAAGACAGTGTTGTGTTGGTGATGTGTTGCTATGATGGTGACCCTGGAATAAGACATTAAGACAGTGTTGTGTTGGTGATGCGTTGCTATGATGGTGACCCTGGAGTAAGACATTAAGACAGTGTTGTGTTGGTGATGTGTTGCTATGATGGTGACCCTGGAATAAGACATTAAGACAGTGTTGTCTTGTTGCTGTAACGGTGACCCTGGAATAAGACATTGAGACAGTGTTGTCTTGGTGATGTGTTGCTATGATGGTGACCCTGGCATAAGACATTAAGACAGTGTTGTGTTGGTGATGTGTTGCTATGATGGTGACCCTGGAATAAGACATTAAGACAGTGTTGTGTTGGTGATGTGTTGCTATGATGGTGACCCTGGAATAAGACATTAAGACAGTGTTGTGTTGGTGATGTGTTGCTATGATGGTGACCCTGGAGTAAGACATTAAGACAGTGTTGTGTTGGTGATATGTTGCTATGATGGTGACCCTGGAATAAGACATTAAGACAGTGTTGTGTTGGTGATATGTTGCTATGATGGTGACCCTGGAGAAAGACATTAAGACAGTGTTGTGTTGGTGATATGTTGCTATGATGGTGACCCTGGAGTAAGACATTAAGACAGTGTTGTGTTGGTGATATATTGCTATAATGGTGACCCTGGAATAAGACATTAAGACAGTGTTGTGTTGGTGATGTGTTGCTATGATGGTGACCCTGGAATAAGACATTAAGACAGTGTTGTGTTGGTGATGTGTTGCTATGATGGTGACCCTGGAATAAGACATTAAGACAGTGTTGTCTTGGTGATGTGTTGCTATGATGGTGACCCTGGAATAAGACATTAAGACAGTGTAGTGTTGGTGATGTGTTGCTATGATGGTGACCCTGGAATAAGACATTAAGACAGTGTTGTGTTGGTGATGTGTTGCTATGATGGTGACCCTGGAATAAGACATTAAGACAGTGTTGTGTTGGTGATGTGTTGCTATGATGGTGACCCTGGAATAAGACATTGAGACAGTGTTGTCTTGTTGCTGTAACGGTGACCCTGGAATAAGACATTAAGACAGTGTTGTGTTGGTGATGTGTTGCTATGATGGTGACCCTGGAATAAGACATTAAGACAGTGTTGTGTTGGTGATGCGTTGCTATGATGGTAACCCTGGAATAAGACATTAAGACAGTGTTGTGTTGTTGCTGTAACGGTGACCCTGGAATAAGACATTGAGACAGTGTTGTCTTGTTGCTGTAACGGTGACCCTGGAATAAGACATTAAGACAGCGTTGTCTTGGTGATGTGTTGCTATGATGGTGACCCTGGAATAAGACATTAAGACAGTGTTGTGTTGGTGATGTGTTGCTATGATGGTGACCCTGGAGTAAGACATTAAGACAGTGTTGTGTTGGTGATGTGTTGCTATGATGGTGACCCTGGAATAAGACATTAAGACAGTGTTGTGTTGGTGATGCGTTGCTATGATGGTGACCCTGGAGTAAGACATTAAGACAGTGTTGTGTTGGTGATGTGTTGCTATGATGGTGACCCTGGAATAAGACATTAAGACAGTGTTGTGTTGGTGATGCGTTGCTATGATGGTGACCCTGGAGTAAGACATTAAGACAGTGTTGTGTTGGTGATGTGTTGCTATGATGGTGACCCTGGAATAAGACATTAAGACAGTGTTGTCTTGTTGCTGTAACGGTGACCCTGGAATAAGACATTGAGACAGTGTTGTCTTGGTGATGTGTTGCTATGATGGTGACCCTGGCATAAGACATTAAGACAGTGTTGTGTTGGTGATGTGTTGCTATGATGGTGACCCTGGAATAAGACATTAAGACAGTGTTGTGTTGGTGATGTGTTGCTATGATGGTGACCCTGGAATAAGACATTAAGACAGTGTTGTGTTGGTGATGTGTTGCTATGATGGTGACCCTGGAGTAAGACATTAAGACAGTGTTGTGTTGGTGATATGTTGCTATGATGGTGACCCTGGAATAAGACATTAAGACAGTGTTGTGTTGGTGATATGTTGCTATGATGGTGACCCTGGAGAAAGACATTAAGACAGTGTTGTGTTGGTGATATGTTGCTATGATGGTGACCCTGGAGTAAGACATTAAGACAGTGTTGTGTTGGTGATATATTGCTATAATGGTGACCCTGGAATAAGACATTAAGACAGTGTTGTGTTGGTGATGTGTTGCTATGATGGTGACCCTGGAATAAGACATTAAGACAGTGTTGTGTTGGTGATGTGTTGCTATGATGGTGACCCTGGAATAAGACATTAAGACAGTGTTGTCTTGGTGATGTGTTGCTATGATGGTGACCCTGGAATAAGACATTAAGACAGTGTAGTGTTGGTGATGTGTTGCTATGATGGTGACCCTGGAATAAGACATTAAGACAGTGTTGTGTTGGTGATGTGTTGCTATGATGGTGACCCTGGAATAAGACATTAAGACAGTGTTGTGTTGGTGATGTGTTGCTATGATGGTGACCCTGGAATAAGACATTGAGACAGTGTTGTCTTGTTGCTGTAACGGTGACCCTGGAATAAGACATTAAGACAGTGTTGTGTTGGTGATGTGTTGCTATGATGGTGACCCTGGAATAAGACATTAAGACAGTGTTGTGTTGGTGATGCGTTGCTATGATGGTAACCCTGGAATAAGACATTAAGACAGTGTTGTGTTGTTGCTGTAACGGTGACCCTGGAATAAGACATTGAGACAGTGTTGTCTTGTTGCTGTAACGGTGACCCTGGAATAAGACATTAAGACAGCGTTGTCTTGGTGATGTGTTGCTATGATGGTGACCCTGGAATAAGACATTAAGACAGTGTTGTGTTGGTGATGTGTTGCTATGATGGTGACCCTGGAATAAGACATTAAGACAGTGTTGTCTTGGTGATGTGTTGCTATGATGGTGACCCTGGAATAAGACATTAAGACAGTGTTGTGTTGGTGATGTGTTGCTATGATGGTGACCCTGCAATAAGACATTAAGACAGTGTTGTGTTGGTGATGTGTTGCTATGATGGTGACCCTGGAGTAAGACATTAAGACAGTGTTGTGTTGGTGATGTGTTGCTATGATGGTGACCCTGGAATAAGACATTAAGACAGTGTTGTGTTGGTGATGTGTTGCTATGATGGTGACCCTGGAATAAGACATTGAGACAGTGTTGTCTTGTTGCTGTAACGGTGACCCTGGAATAAGACATTAAGACAGTGTTGTGTTGGTGATGTGTTGCTATGATGGTGACCCTGGAATAAGACATTAAGACAGTGTTGTGTTGGTGATGCGTTGCTATGATGGTAACCCTGGAATAAGACATTAAGACAGTGTTGTGTTGTTGCTGTAACGGTGACCCTGGAATAAGACATTGAGACAGTGTTGTCTTGTTGCTGTAACGGTGACCCTGGAATAAGACATTAAGACAGCGTTGTCTTGGTGATGTGTTGCTATGATGGTGACGCTGGAATAAGACATTAAGACAGTGTTGTGTTGGTGATGTGTTGCTATGATGGTGACCCTGGAATAAGACATTAAGACAGTGTTGTCTTGGTGATGTGTTGCTATGATGGTGACCCTGGAATAAGACATTAAGACAGTGTTGTGTTGGTGATGTGTTGCTATGATGGTGACCCTGCAATAAGACATTAAGACAGTGTTGTGTTGGTGATGTGTTGCTATGATGGTGACCCTGGAATAAGACATTAAGACAGTGTTGTGTTGGTGATGTGTTGCTATGATGGTGACCCTGGAATAAGACATTGAGACAGTGTTGTCTTGTTGCTGTAACGGTGACCCTGGAATAAGACATTAAGACAGTGTTGTGTTGGTGATGTGTTGCTATGATGGTGACCCTGGAATAAGACATTAAGACAGTGTTGTGTTGGTGATGCGTTGCTATGATGGTAACCCTGGAATAAGACATTAAGACAGTGTTGTGTTGGTGATATGTTGCTATGATGGTGACCCTGGAATAAGACATTAAGACAGTGTTGTCTTGTTGCTGTAACGGTGACCCTGGAATAAGACATTAAGACAGTGTTGTGTTGGTGATGCGTTGCTATGATGGTGACCCTGGAGTAAGACATTAAGACAGTGTTGTGTTGGTGATGCGTTGCTATGATGGTGACCCTGGAATAAGACATTAAGACATAAGACAGTGTTGTGTTGGTGATGTGTTGCTATGATGGTGACCCTGGAATAAGACATTAAGACAGTGTTGTGTTGGTGATGCGTTGCTATGATGGTGACCCTGGAGTAAGACAATAAGAGAGTGTTGTCTTGGTGATGTGTTGCTATGATGGTGACCCTGGAGTAAGACATTAAGACAGTGTTGTGTTGGTGATGCGTTGCTATGATGGTGACCCTGGAATAAGACATTAAGACAGTGTTGTGTTGGTGATGTGTTGCTATGATGGTGACCCTGGAATAAGACATTAAGACAGTTTTGTGTTGGTGATGTGTTGCTATGATGGTGACCCTGGAGTAAGACATTAAGACAGTGTTGTGTTGGTGATGTGTTGCTATGATGGTGACCCTGGAGTAAGACATTAAGACAGTGTTGTGTTGGTGATGCGTTGCTATGATGGTGACCCTGGAATAAGACATTAAGACAGTGTTGTGTTGGTGATGTGTTGCTATGATGGTGACCCTGGAATAAGACATTAAGACAGTGTTGTGTTGGTGATGTGTTGCTATGATGGTGACCCTGGAATAAGACATTAAGACAGTGTTGTGTTGGTGATGTGTTGCTATGATGGTGACCCTGGAATAAGACATTAAGACAGTGTTGTGTTGGTGATGTGTTGCTATGATGGTGACCCTGGAGTAAGACATTAAGACAGTGTTGTGTTGGTGATATGTTGCTATGATGGTGACCCTGGAATAAGACATTAAGACAGTGTTGTATTGGTGATATGTTGCTATGATGGTGACCCTGGAGTAAGACATTAAGACAGTGTTGTGTTGGTGATATTTTTGCTATGATGGTGACCCTGGAGTAAGACATTAAGACAGTGTTGTGTTGGTGATGTGTTGCTATGATGGTGACCCTGGAATAAGACATTGAGACAGTGTTGTCTTGTTGCTGTAACGGTGACCCTGGAATAAGACATTAAGACAGTGTTGTGTTGGTGATGTGTTGCTATGATGGTGACCCTGGAATAAGACATTAAGACAGTGTTGTGTTGGTGATGCGTTGCTATGATGGTAACCCTGGAATAAGACATTAAGACAGTGTTGTGTTGGTGATATGTTGCTATGATGGTGACCCTGGAATAAGACATTAAGACAGTGTTGTGTTGGTGATGCGTTGCTATGATGGTGACCCTGGAATAAGACATTAAGACAGTGTTGTGTTGGTGATATGTTGCTATGATGGTGACCCTGGAATAAGACATTAAGACAGTGTTGTGTTGGTGATGCGTTGCTATGATGGTGACCCTGGAATAAGACATTAAGACAGTGTTGTGTTGGTGATGCGTTGCTATGATGGTGACCCTGGAATAAGACATTGAGACAGTGTTGTCTTGGTGATGTGTTGCTATGATGGTGACCCTGGAGTAAGACATTAAGACAGTGTTGTGTTGGTGATGTGTTGCTATGATGGTGACCCTGGAATAAGACATTAAGACAGTGTTGTGTTGGTGATGCGTTGCTATGATGGTGACCCTGGAGTAAGACATTAAGACAGTGTTGTGTTGGTGATGTGTTGCTATGATGGTGACCCTGGAATAAGACATTAAGACAGTGTTGTGTTGGTGATGCGTTGCTATGATGGTGACCCTGGAGTAAGACATTAAGACAGTGTTGTGTTGGTGATGTGTTGCTATGATGGTGACCCTGGAATAAGACATTAAGACAGTGTTGTGTTGGTGATATGTTGCTATGATGGTGACCCTGGAATAAGACATTAAGACAGTGTTGTGTTGGTGATGCGTTGCTATGATGGTGACCCTGGAATAAGACATTAAGACAGTGTTGTGTTGGTGATGCGTTGCTATGATGGTGACCCTGGAATAAGACATTGAGACAGTGTTGTCTTGGTGATGTGTTGCTATGATGGTGACCCTGGAGTAAGACATTAAGACAGTGTTGTGTTGGTGATGTGTTGCTATGATGGTGACCCTGGAATAAGACATTAAGACAGTGTTGTGTTGGTGATGCGTTGCTATGATGGTGACCCTGGAGTAAGACATTAAGACAGTGTTGTGTTGGTGATGTGTTGCTATGATGGTGACCCTGGAATAAGACATTAAGACAGTGTTGTGTTGGTGATGCGTTGCTATGATGGTGACCCTGGAGTAAGACATTAAGACAGTGTTGTGTTGGTGATGTGTTGCTATGATGGTGACCCTGGAATAAGACATTAAGACAGTGTTGTCTTGTTGCTGTAACGGTGACCCTGGAATAAGACATTGAGACAGTGTTGTCTTGGTGATGTGTTGCTATGATGGTGACCCTGGCATAAGACATTAAGACAGTGTTGTGTTGGTGATGTGTTGCTATGATGGTGACCCTGGAATAAGACATTAAGACAGTGTTGTGTTGGTGATGTGTTGCTATGATGGTGACCCTGGAATAAGACATTAAGACAGTGTTGTGTTGGTGATGTGTTGCTATGATGGTGACCCTGGAATAAGACATTAAGACAGTGTTGTGTTGGTGATGTGTTGCTATGATGGTGACCCTGGAATAAGACATTAAGACAGTGTTGTGTTGGTGATGTGTTGCTATGATGGTGACCCTGGAATAAGACATTAAGACAGTGTTGTGTTGGTGATGTGTTGCTATGATGGTGACCCTGGAATAAGACATTAAGACAGTGTTGTGTTGGTGATGTGTTGCTATGATGGTGACCCTGGAATAAGACATTAAGACAGTGTTGTGTTGGTGATGTGTTGCTATGATGGTGACCCTGGAATAAGACATTAAGACAGTGTTGTGTTGGTGATGCGTTGCTATGATGGTAACCCTGGAATAAGACATTAAGACAGTGTTGTGTTGGTGATATGTTGCTATGATGGTGACCCTGGAATAAGACATTAAGACAGTGTTGTCTTGTTGCTGTAACGGTGACCCTGGAATAAGACATTAAGACAGTGTTGTGTTGGTGATGCGTTGCTATGATGGTGACCCTGGAGTAAGACATTAAGACAGTGTTGTGTTGGTGATGCGTTGCTATGATGGTGACCCTGGAATAAGACATTAAGACATAAGACAGTGTTGTGTTGGTGATGTGTTGCTATGATGGTGACCCTGGAATAAGACATTAAGACAGTGTTGTGTTGGTGATGCGTTGCTATGATGGTGACCCTGGAGTAAGACAATAAGAGAGTGTTGTCTTGGTGATGTGTTGCTATGATGGTGACCCTGGAGTAAGACATTAAGACAGTGTTGTGTTGGTGATGCGTTGCTATGATGGTGACCCTGGAATAAGACATTAAGACAGTGTTGTGTTGGTGATGTGTTGCTATGATGGTGACCCTGGAATAAGACATTAAGACAGTTTTGTGTTGGTGATGTGTTGCTATGATGGTGACCCTGGAGTAAGACATTAAGACAGTGTTGTGTTGGTGATGTGTTGCTATGATGGTGACCCTGGAGTAAGACATTAAGACAGTGTTGTGTTGGTGATGCGTTGCTATGATGGTGACCCTGGAATAAGACATTAAGACAGTGTTGTGTTGGTGATGTGTTGCCATGATGGTGACCCTGGAATAAGACATTAAGACAGTGTTGTGTTGGTGATGTGTTGCTATGATGGTGACCCTGGAATAAGACATTAAGACAGTGTTGTGTTGGTGATGTGTTGCTATGATGGTGACCCTGGAATAAGACATTAAGACAGTGTTGTGTTGGTGATGTGTTGCTATGATGGTGACCCTGGAGTAAGACATTAAGACAGTGTTGTGTTGGTGATATGTTGCTATGATGGTGACCCTGGAATAAGACATTAAGACAGTGTTGTATTGGTGATATGTTGCTATGATGGTGACCCTGGAGTAAGACATTAATACAGTGTTGTGTTGGTGATATTTTTGCTATGATGGTGACCCTGGAGTAAGACATTAAGACAGTGTTGTGTTGGTGATGTGTTGCTATGATGGTGACCCTGGAATAAGACATTGAGACAGTGTTGTCTTGTTGCTGTAACGGTGACCCTGGAATAAGACATTAAGACAGTGTTGTGTTGGTGATGTGTTGCTATGATGGTGACCCTGGAATAAGACATTAAGACAGTGTTGTGTTGGTGATGCGTTGCTATGATGGTAACCCTGGAATAAGACATTAAGACAGTGTTGTGTTGGTGATATGTTGCTATGATGGTGACCCTGGAATAAGACATTAAGACAGTGTTGTGTTGGTGATGCGTTGCTATGATGGTGACCCTGGAATAAGACATTAAGACAGTGTTGTGTTGGTGATATGTTGCTATGATGGTGACCCTGGAATAAGACATTAAGACAGTGTTGTGTTGGTGATGCGTTGCTATGATGGTGACCCTGGAATAAGACATTAAGACAGTGTTGTGTTGGTGATGCGTTGCTATGATGGTGACCCTGGAATAAGACATTGAGACAGTGTTGTCTTGGTGATGTGTTGCTATGATGGTGACCCTGGAGTAAGACATTAAGACAGTGTTGTGTTGGTGATGTGTTGCTATGATGGTGACCCTGGAATAAGACATTAAGACAGTGTTGTGTTGGTGATGCGTTGCTATGATGGTGACCCTGGAGTAAGACATTAAGACAGTGTTGTGTTGGTGATGTGTTGCTATGATGGTGACCCTGGAATAAGACATTAAGACAGTGTTGTGTTGGTGATGCGTTGCTATGATGGTGACCCTGGAGTAAGACATTAAGACAGTGTTGTGTTGGTGATGTGTTGCTATGATGGTGACCCTGGAATAAGACATTAAGACAGTGTTGTCTTGTTGCTGTAACGGTGACCCTGGAATAAGACATTGAGACAGTGTTGTCTTGGTGATGTGTTGCTATGATGGTGACCCTGGCATAAGACATTAAGACAGTGTTGTGTTGGTGATGTGTTGCTATGATGGTGACCCTGGAATAAGACATTAAGACAGTGTTGTGTTGGTGATGTGTTGCTATGATGGTGACCCTGGAATAAGACATTAAGACAGTGTTGTGTTGGTGATGTGTTGCTATGATGGTGACCCTGGAGTAAGACATTAAGACAGTGTTGTGTTGGTGATGCGTTGCTATGATGGTGACCCTGGAATAAGACATTAAGACAGTGTTGTGTTGGTGATGCGTTGCTATGATGGTGACCCTGGAGTAAGACATTAAGACAGTGTTGTGTTGGTGATGTGTTGCTATGATGGTGACCCTGGAATAAGACATTAAGACAGTGTTGTGTTGGTGATGCGTTGCTATGATGGTGACCCTGGAGTAAGACATTAAGACAGTGTTGTGTTGGTGATGTGTTGCTATGATGGTGACCCTGGAATAAGACATTAAGACAGTGTTGTGTTGGTGATGTGTTGCTATGATGGTGACCCTGGAATAAGACATTAAGATAGTGTTGTGTTGTTGCTGTAACGGTGACCCTGGAATAAGACATTGAGACAGTGTTGTCTTGTTGCTGTAACGGTGACCCTGGAATAAGACATTAAGACAGTGTTGTGTTGGTGATGTGTTGCTATGATGGTGACCCTGGAGTAAGACATTGAGACAGTGTTGTCTTGTTGCTGTAACGGTGACCCTGGAATAAGACATTAAGACAGTTTTGTGTTGGTGATGTGTTGCTATGATGGTGACCCTGGAGTAAGACATTAAGACAGTGTTGTGTTGGTGATGTGTTGCTATGATGGTGACCCTGGAGTAAGACATTAAGACAGTGTTGTGTTGGTGATGCGTTGCTATGATGGTGACCCTGGAATAAGACATTAAGACAGTGTTGTGTTGGTGATGTGTTGCTATGATGGTGACCCTGGAATAAGACATTAAGACAGTGTTGTGTTGGTGATGTGTTGCTATGATGGTGACCCTGGAATAAGACATTAAGACAGTGTTGTGTTGGTGATGTGTTGCTATGATGGTGACCCTGGAATAAGACATTAAGACAGTGTTGTGTTGGTGATGTGTTGCTATGATGGTGACCCTGGAGTAAGACATTAAGACAGTGTTGTGTTGGTGATATGTTGCTATGATGGTGACCCTGGAATAAGACATTAAGACAGTGTTGTATTGGTGATATGTTGCTATGATGGTGACCCTGGAGTAAGACATTAAGACAGTGTTGTGTTGGTGATATGTTGCTATGATGGTGACCCTGGAGTAAGACATTAAGACAGTGTTGTGTTGGTGATGTGTTGCTATGATGGTGACCCTGGAATAAGACATTGAGACAGTGTTGTCTTGTTGCTGTAACGGTGACCCTGGAATAAGACATTAAGACAGTGTTGTGTTGGTGATGTGTTGCTATGATGGTGACCCTGGAATAAGACATTAAGACAGTGTTGTGTTGGTGATGCGTTGCTATGATGGTAACCCTGGAATAAGACATTAAGACAGTGTTGTGTTGGTGATATGTCGCTATGATGGTGACCCTGGAATAAGACATTAAGACAGTGTTGTGTTGGTGATGCGTTGCTATGATGATGACCCTGGAATAAGACATTAAGGCAGTGTTGTGTTGGTGATATGTTGCTATGATGGTGACCCTGGAATAAGACATTAAGACAGTGTTGTGTTGGTGATGCGTTGCTATGATGGTGACCCTGGAATAAGACATTAAGACAGTGTTGTGTTGGTGATGTGTTGCTATGATGGTGACCCTGGAGTAAGACATTGAGACAGTGTTGTCTTGTTGCTGTAACGGTGACCCTGGAATAAGACATTAAGACAGTGTTGTCTTGGTGATGTGTTGCTATGATGGTGACCCTGGAATAAGACATTAAGACAGTGTTGTGTTGGTGATGTGTTGCTATGATGGTGACCCTGGAGTAAGACATTAAGACAGTGTTGTGTTGGTGATGTGTTGCTATGATGGTGACCCTGGAATAAGACATTAAGACAGTGTTGTGTTGGTGATATGTTGCTATGATGGTGACCCTGGAATAAGACATTAAGACAGTGTTGTGTTGGTGATGCGTTGCTATGATGGTGACCCTGGAATAAGACATTAAGACAGTGTTGTGTTGGTGATGCGTTGCTATGATGGTGACCCTGGAATAAGACATTAAGACAGCGTTGTCTTGGTGATGTGTTGCTATGATGGTGACCCTGGAATAAGACATTAAGACAGTGTTGTGTTGGTGATGTGTTGCTATGATGGTGACCCTGGAGTAAGACATTAAAACAGTGTTGTGTTGGTGATGTGTTGCTATGATGGCGACCCTGGAGTAAGACATTAAGACAGTGTTGTGTTGGTGATGTGTTGCTATGATGGTGACCCTGGAATAAGACATTAAGACAGTGTTGTCTTGTTGCTGTAACGGTGACCCTGGAATAAGACATTAAGACAGTGTTGTGTTGGTGATGTGTTGCTATGATGGTGACCCTGGAATAAGACATTAAGACAGTGTTGTGTTGGTGATGCGTTGCTATGATGGTGACCCTGGAGTAAGACATTAAGACAGTGTTGTGTTGGTGATGCGTTGATATGATGGTGACCCTGGAGTAAGACATTAAGACAGTGTTGTGTTGGTGATGTGTTGCTATGATGGTGACCCTGGAATAAGACATTAAGACAGTGTTGTGTTGGTGATGTGTTGCTATGATGGTGACCCTGGAATAAGACATTAAGATAGTGTTGTGTTGTTGCTGTAACGGTGACCCTGGAATAAGACATTGAGACAGTGTTGTCTTGTTGCTGTAACGGTGACCCTGGAATAAGACATTAAGACAGTGTTGTGTTGGTGATGTGTTGCTATGATGGTGACCCTGGAGTAAGACATTGAGACAGTGTTGTCTTGTTGCTGTAACAGTGACCCTGGAATAAGACATTAAGACAGTGTTGTGTTGGTGATGTGTTGCTATGATGGTGACCCTGGAATAAGACATTAAGACAGTGTTGTGTTGGTGATGTGTTGCTATGATGGTGACCCTGGAGTAAGACATTAAGACAGCGTTGTGTTGGTGATGCGTTGCTATGATGGTGACCCTGGAGTAAGACATTGAGACAGTGTTGTGTTGGTGATGTGTTGCTATGATGGTGACCCTGGAGTAAGACATTAAGACAGTGTTGTCTTGGTGGTGTGAGTGTTGCTGTACCTTGACCCCCTCGTTGTAGCTGTCTACAGGGTTGAGGCTGGCCAGACTGCCCAGGTGGCTGGGGGCTCCAGGACGAGGAGGCTTCTTAGGAGGGGCCACATGCTCTGAGAGGAAAGAGAGAGGGAAGATAGTTAATATTTTTGTATGTATGTGAGTGAGTGAGTATATGTGTGAGAGGGAGAGTATATGTGTGAGAGGGAGAGTGAGAGAGTATATGTGAGAGAGAGTATATGTGAGAGAGAGTGAGAGAGTATATGTGTGAGAGGGAGAGGGAGAGTATATGTGTGAGAGAGAAAGAGTGTGAGACAGAGGAGTGTCACTTTTAGTACACATGTTGACATTCCAGCCTGTGGAGTGACAGATTGTGCTGATGATCATCCTACCTGGTTTCCCCAGTCCCACAGGTTGGTATATGTGTTGGTTTCCCGTCTGAGGGGAAATAGAAACACAAACAAGTGATTAGAAAGGCACATTGGCACTTTTCTGGCTGGCTGAACGTGCTTTTCCAACAGCACTCAGGATTAGGGCTTCCCATGGCCCAGTCTGTGTGTTATTGTGGGTACTCTGTGGGTAGCAGCATTACATATCTCAGACCTTCCGAGGCACACAGCCAAGTACAGTCATGTTTCACCCAGCTACATTTCTCCAGCTCCTCCCCGAAACCCTCTTCTTCTCTCGCTCTATTTGAAAAAACTCTGGTGTTTTCTTCTCCTCCTCGCATTCCAATGCTTCCTCTTCTTAGAGAAGAGTCCCAGTCAGCCCAGTAGACTTCTGTAATTACTGTGTAAATGGGTCTGGTTGGTTTGTGGGGGCTCTA
The DNA here is from genome assembly GCF_045791955.1 of Oncorhynchus clarkii lewisi. Lineage (NCBI taxonomy): Eukaryota > Metazoa > Chordata > Actinopteri > Salmoniformes > Salmonidae > Oncorhynchus > Oncorhynchus clarkii. The sequence goes on along the minus strand of NW_027258818.1, from coordinate 37,779 downwards.
CAGCTGACGCCTGTTTTTAAAGATTATCCAGCAGCAGAGCGAGAGTGTGGATGGCATGAGAAACGCCTGGCTGTAGCAACAGTTTAGTTCCCAACCTCCCTAGTCCCAATACACTTCAGCCTAGGGGGACTGGGATGGTTCAGATAATCACTGTGTCCCACAAGCCACGACATACAGTGCACTACTAAGGTCTACGCTATAAAACTCAGATAAAATCTATTTCCTATTATAATTCAAATGGAGAAATGTAATAAATACATTGGTTTATTGAAAAACAATATTTCCTGTGTGTTTGTGTGTGCGACAGTGTGTGTGACAGGGTGCGTCCTGGTCCATCCCTCTAGGGGTATGAACTCAAGCAAGAGGTGGGCCAAGGGAAACTCACCGGCCCCTGGAGACTGCAGTCCTCCCGGTCAATGCTGCCCCGCGAGTTCCTGGATTCTGGCTTCTGACGAGAACACAGAACAGAGGGTCAGAGAACTAGCTTGCTACAGCAGACCACCTTTTAGAACCACAACCTCAAAGATTTAAACAACTAGATTTATCAGTGAAACCATCGTTACAGTAGTCTTGAAATAGAATACTAGAGTTTCTGTTTCTTACAAAATAACAAGATGCAATTACTGCTGAATTCTCTTTCATGTTTTGTTCCATGAGAGAATAGAACTCACAATTCCGTAAGAAACTGATCTGCTGTTATCTTGCTGTGCTTACACTCATTATTCTTTGACTACCTCAAAGATCAGTGCCTGCTACCAACGAACAAAACCAAATCAACCAATCATCCATCCAGTTACAAGCTAAACAAGATTTATGCCACCCTGACAGACCACACAGATACCCAGAAACACAAACACTGTAGTCCAGTGACAAAACTATTTGCATAGAAGAAATCCTCAGCGTTTCAGCAGCATCTTGTCTAAACAACCTTCTAGGTAGCCAAGTACCAGTAGTAAAAAGTATCCACACAGAAAGCCACCAAGATGACCACCACCCCTTCCCAGCCATGATCTGTACCGGTTTTCCAAAGCAGTACTTGAAAAGGTGCATCCTCTGAGCGCGGTGCCTGTGGAAGTGTGGCTGTGCGGAGAGTGGTGGTCCCATCGGCAGAGTGAGACAAGAAACAACCAGAGTTTTCTGTTGTTGCTGCTGGGGGAGGAAGGCTTAAACGTGCCTGACAGATTCATGCAGAGACTGATCCCACAGCAGACTCTTCTTGCTCTGTGGCTCACACTGACTCCTCTCTCTCTCTCCCTCCCCCTCTCTCCCATCTCCCTCTCCTCCCTCCCTCTCTCTCTCCCCTTCCTCCCTCTCTCTCTCCCCTTCCTCCCCCTCTCTCTCCCCCCCTCCCTCCCTCCCTCCCTCCCTCCCTCCCTCCCTCCCTCCCTCCCTCCCTCCCTCCCTCCCTCCCTCCCTCTCTCTCTCCCCTTCCTCCCTCTCTCTCCCCTCCCTCCCTCCCTCTCTCCTCCTTCTCTCCTCCCTCCCTCTCTTCCCCCTCTTCATACATACAGATAGACAGTGTAGCCTTTAAACTTTCACTAAGGAAATACTAAGGAAGACTCTCAGTGCCGTTCGTTTGCCAGATCTGCCAAAAGGATCTTTATGACTGAGAAACAGCATGAACCCACCACTGTCTGAGCTTTCCACCCATCTTCCACAATATCTGGCTGGCCAGGGCTGTGGAGAAACAGATGCAGACCGCCAGATTTTCCACAGGAAAGCCTTCTGAGAGGGATCATCAAAGGGTGTGGAGGGACTGTCTCTCATCACTGTGGCTGGCTGCTCAAATACCATTACCGTTACCCTTTAAAACTATTTCAAGTCCTCTGCAATTGTCTTGTTAGATGTGACAACAACACAAACATTTCCAAGGCCCACAAATTTGATCCTATATCAACATATGTTTTCTACGACTGGCTTTTTAAAAATGTATTTCTCAAACAATGTAGACATGGATCATATGATTGAAGAGTAAAAATATATGAAATATGAAGTAAGCAGCAGGTAGGTCAGCAATGCTGTCATCGTTAACCAGCACATAGTTCCTCTAGTCAGTCTAGCTTTACACACACAGAGAGAGAGAGAGAGAGAGAGAGAGAGAGAGAGAGAGAGGGAGAGGGAGAGAGAGAGAGGAAGAGAGATAGAGACAGGGAGAGAGAGAGATAGAGAGAGAGAGAGAGAGAGAGAGAGAGAGAGAGAGAGGGAGAGGGATAGAGAGAGGGGAGAGAGAGAAAGAGAGAGGGAGAGAGAGACAGGGACAGAGAAAGAGAGAGAGAGAGAGAGGGAGAGGAAGAGAGACAGAGACAGAGAGAGGGGAGAGGGAGAGAGTGTTCTAGAATGCTGCTGGCTGATCCATGCATTTCCCTCAGGAGGTGAGTCTGTGGTTACAGGTATGTCTTCCTGCCTTATTTCACTGAATGAAAACAACAATGATCTGAATCTCCTCAGGTCGTGGAAACGTAAATTAACTGATGAGGGGGATGAAGGGCTGAAGGTTGAAATGGTTAACACCAACCAGTGTGACACTGTAATCAAATCCAGATGTTTACTCTACTAAACAGTCAAATCAAATCAAACTTTATTTGTCATATGCGCTGAATACAACAAGTGTAGACTTTACAGTGACATTTCACTGTAAAGTCTACACTTGTTGTATTACTTACAAGCCCTTAACCAACAGTGCAGTTCAAGAAGAGGAAGTCAGTGGCAGACTGAATACAGATATGATGCTTTTGGGGCAGACTGACTGGATAACAGTTTAATGAATTGATAACTAGAGCAATGACTTTACAGTCATTTAGTCTTGACATTATATCTTAGGTAGAGAGAGTATGTATCCTGGTCACAAGGATCAAGTGATGGAAAATGGTGGTAGAATGATGTAGAGAGCATATGCTTGCTATTTAGGAGTTAGTGAGGTTTAGAGGATGAATGGTGCTGTTTCTAATGTAAAAACTCTACCAAACAAACAAAGGTGTGGTTGACAGTATATTCGCTGGTTCCTTAACATGATAGTGACAGACAGAAGATGGTACTGATTGAAGAAGGGTCTGTTACCATGAAGCTACCTTCCAGCTCCAACCAGTGTCTGTCTCTCTCTCTCTCCCTCCTTCCTTCCTTCCTTCCTTCCTTCCTTCCTTCCTTCCTTCCTTCCTTCCTTCCTTCCTTCCTTCCTTCCTTCCTTCCTTCCTTCCTTCCTTCCTTCCTTCCTTCCTTCCTTTGCTCTCTCCCTCCTCCTCCCTCTCTCTCGCTCTTGCTCTCTCTCTCTCCCTTCTCTCTCTCAGGATGGTGTGTGTGTGAGAGTAGTGGGTGAATAATGGTCTGTTACCAGGAAGCACTCCTCCTGCTCCAACCAGCGCTGGTCCTCCTCCATCTGCTGCTGCTGCATCATCAGCCTCTCCTCCATCAGGTGGGGGGGCAGCACCTGGCCCAAACCACGCAAGTCCAACACACCTCCATCCTGAGAGAGAGGAGGGAGGGAGGGAGGGAGAGAGGGAGGGAGGGAGGGGGAGAGAGGGAGGGAGGGGGAGAGAGGGAGAGAGAGAGAGAGAGAGAGAGAGAGAGAGAGAGAGAGAGAGAGAGAGAGAGAGAGAGTGAGAGAGAGAGAGAAAGAGAGGGACAGAGAGGATATTGCATTACTATTTAGCCTCGTCTGTGATTGCTACAGATGTACCAACCTCAGACAATTGCTAATGAAATTCAGAGATTACATTATACAACTGGCAGAAGCACATAGTAAAAAGAGTCTACATGTATATTTATGTGGAGCTCTCTCTCTCACCTCCATGTTGGGGGACCACATGGGGACATCCCCTGGCCGGTGGTGGTTCCAGGTCTCATGGGGGTCCAGGACACCGGCCTGGGGAGGGTACCCGCCACTGGGCATAGCGGGCATGCCGTGGGGGCCAGGGTACCCAATCTGGATATGGTAGGACAGACAACAGGTGAAAAGCCCATTTTGTTTGGAGAGAGGAGTGTGAAATAGGGTGCAGGCCAGGCAGCAGGCTGTTAGCCAGCCTGCCAGCATAGTGGAGTCTGCCACTAGCACAGTCAGTGTAGTCAGCTCAGCTATCACCATTGAGACCGTGTCTGTGCCTCGACCTGGGTTGGGCAAAACTAAACATGGCGGTGTTCGCCTTAGCAATCTCACTAGGATAAAGACCACCTCCATTCCTGTCATTATTGAAAGAGATCATGATACCTCACATCTCAAAATAGGGCTACTTAATGTTAGATCCCTTACTTCAAAGGCAATTATAGTCAATGAACTAATCACTGATCATAATCTTGATGTGATTGGCCTGACTGAAACATGGCTTAAGCCTGATGAATTTACTGTGTTAAATGAGGCCTCACCTCCTGGCTACACTAGTGACCATATCCCCCGTGCATCCCGCAAAGGCGGAGGTGTTGCTAACATTTACGATAGCAAATTTCAATTTACAAAAAAAAAAATGACGTTTTCGTCTTTTGAGCTTCTAGTCATGAAATCTATGCAGCCTACTCAATCACTTTTTATAGCTACTGTTTACAGGCCTCCTGGGCCATATACAGCGTTCCTCACTGAGTTCCCTGAATTCCTATCGGACCTTGTAGTCATAGCGGATAATATTCTAATCTTTGGTGACTTTAATATTCACATGGAAAAGTCCACAGACCCACTCCAAAAGGCTTTCGGAGCCATCATCGACTCAGTGGGTTTTGTCCAACATGTCTCTGGACCCACTCACTGTCACAGTCATACGCTGGACCTAGTTTTGTCCCATGGAATAAATGTTGTGGATCTTAATGTTTTTCCTCATAATCCTGGACTATCGGACCACCATTTTATTACGTTTGCAATTGCAACAAATAATCTGCTCAGACCCCAACCAAGGATCATCAAAAGTCGTGCTATAAATTCACAGACAACACAAAGATTCCTTGATGTCCTTCCAGATTCCCTCTGTCTACCCAAGGACGCCAGAGGACAAAAATCAGTTAACCACCTAACTGAGGAACTCAACTTAACCTTGCGCAATACCCTAGATGCAGTTGCACCCCTAAAAACTAAAAACATTTCTCATAAGAAACTAGCTCCCTGGTACACAGAAAATACCCGAGCTCTGAAGCAAGCTTCCAGAAAATTGGAACGGAAATGGCGCCACACCAAACTGGAAGTCTTCCGACTAGCTTGGAAAGACAGTACTGTGCAGTACCGAAGAGCCCTTACTGCTGCTCGATCATCCTATTTTTCTAACTTAATTGAGGAAAATAAGAACAATCCGAAATTCCTTTTTGATACTGTCGCAAAGCTAACTAAAAAGCAGCATTCCCCAAGAGAGGATGACTTTCACTTTAGCAGTGATAAATTCATGAACTTCTTTGAGGAAAAGATTATGATTATTAGAAAGCAAATTACGGACTCCTCCTTAAATCTGCGTATTCCTTCAAAGCTCAGAGTCTGCACAACTCTGCCAGGACCTAGGATCAAGAGAGACGCTCAAGTGTTTTAGTACTATATCTCTTGACACAATGATGAAAATAATCATGGCCTCTAAACCTTCAAGCTGCATACTGGACCCTATTCCAACTAAACTACTGAAAGAGCTGCTTCCTGTGCTTGGCCCTCCTATGTTGAACATAATAAACGTCTCTCTATCCACCGGATGTGTACCAAACTCACTAAAAGTGGCAGTAATAAAGCCTCTCTTGAAAAAGCCAAACCTTGACCCAGAAAATATAAAAAACTATCGGCCTATATCGAATCTTCCATTCTTCTCAAAAATTTTAGAAAAGGCTGTTGCGCAACAACTCACTGCCTTCCTGAAGACAAACAATGTATACGAAATGCTTCAGTCTGGTTTTAGACCCCATCATAGCACTGAGACGGCACTTGTGAAGGTGGTAAATGACATTTTAATGGCATCGGACCGAGGCTCTGCATCTGTCCTCGTGCTCCTAGACCTTAGTGCTGCTTTTGATACCATCGATCACCACATTCTTTTGGAGAGATTGGAAACCCAAATTGGTCTACACGGACAAGTTCTGGCCTGGTTTAGATCTTATCTGTCGGAAAGATATCAGTTTGTCTCTGTGAATGGTTTGTCCTCTGACAAATCAACTGTAAATTTCGGTGTTCCTCAAGGTTCCGTTTTAGGACCACTATTGTTTTCACTATATATTTTACCTCTTGGGGATGTCATTCGAAAACATAATGTTAACTTTCACTGCTATGCGGATGACACACAGCTGTACATTTCAATTAAACATGGTGAAGCCCCAAAATTGCCCTTGCTAGAAGAATGTGTTTCAGACATAAGGAAGTGGATGGCTGCAAACTTTCTAATTTTAAACTCGGACAAAACAGAGATGCTTGTTCTAGGTCCCAAGAAACAAAGAGATCTTCTGTTGAATCTGACAATTAATCTTAATGGTTGTACAGTCGTCTCAAATAAAACTGTGAAGGACCTCGGCGTTACTCTGGACCCTGATCTCTCTTTTGAAGAACATATCAAGACCATTTCAAGGACAGCTTTTTTCCATCTACGTAACATTGCAAAAATCAGAAACTTTCTGTCCAAAAATGATGCAGAAAAATTAATCCATGCTTTTGTCACTTCCAGGTTAGACTACTGCAATGCTCTACTTTCCGGCTACCCGGATAAAGCACTAAATAAACTTCAGTTAGTGCTAAATACGGCTGCTAGAATCCTGACTAGAACCAAAAAATTTGATCATATTACTCCAGTGCTAGCCTCTCTACACTGGCTTCCTGTCAAAGCAAGGGCTGATTTCAAGGTTTTACTGCTAACCTACAAAGCATTACATGGGCTTGCTCCTACCTATCTCTCTGATTTGGTCCTGCCGTACATACCTACACGTACGCTACGGTCACAAGACGCAGGCCTCCTAATTGTCCCTAGAATTTTTAAGCAAACAGCTGGAGGCAGGGCTTTCTCCTATAGAGCTCCATTTTTATGGAACGGTCTGCCTACCCATGTCAGAGACGCAAACTCGGTCTCAACCTTTAAGTCTCTACTGAAGACTCATCTCTTCAGTGGGTCATATGATTGAGTGTAGTCTGGCTTAGGAGTGGGAGGGTGAACGGAAAGGCTCTGGAGCAACGAACCGCCCTTGCTGTCTCTGCCTGGCCTGTTCCCCTCTTTCCACTGGGATTCTCTGCCTCTAACCCTATTACAGGGGCTGAGTCACTGGCTTTACTGGGGCTCTCTCATGCCGTCCCTGGAGGGGGTGCGTCACCTGAGTGGGTTGAGTCACTGATGTGGTCATCCTGTCTGGGTTGGCGCCCCCCCCCCCCCCCCTTGGGTTGTGCCGTGGCGGAGGTCTTTGTGGGCTATACTCAGCCTTGTCTCAGGATGGTAAGTTGGTGGTTGAAGATATCCCTCTAGTGTTGTGGGGGCTGTGCTTTGGCAAAGTGGGTGGGGTTATATCCTTCCTGTTTGGCCCTGTCCGGGGGTGTCCTCGGATGGGGCCACAGTGTCTCCTGACCCCTCCTGTCTCAGCCTCCAGTATTTATGCTGCAGTAGTTTATGTGTCGGGGGGCTAGGGTCAGTTTGTTATATCTGGAGTACTTCTCCTGTCCTATTCGGTGTCCTGTGTGAATCTAAGTGTGCGTTCTCTAATTCTCTCCTTCTCTCTTTCTCTCTCTCGGAGGACCTGAGCCCTAGGACCATGCCCCAGGACTACCTGACATGATGACTCCTTGCTGTCCCCAGTCCACCTGGCTGTGCTGCTGCTCCAGTTTCAACTGTTCTGCCTTATTATTATTCGACCATGCTGGTCATTTATGAACATTTGAACATCTTGGCCATGTTCTGTTATAATCTCCACCCGGCACAGCCAGAAGAGGACTGGCCATCCCACATATGCTCTCTCTAATTCTCTCTTTCTTTCTCTCTCTCGGAGGACCTGAGCCATAGGACCATGCCCCAGGAATACCTGACATGATGACTCCTTGCTGTCCCCAGTCCACCTGACTGTGCTGCTGCTCCAGTTTCAACTATTCTGCCTTATTATTATTCGACCATGCTGGTCATTTATGAACATTTGAACATCTTGACCATGTTTTGTTATAATCTCCACCCGGCACAGCCAGAAGAGGACTGGCCACCCCACATAGCCTGGTTCCTCTCTAGGTTTCTTCCTAGGTTTTGGCCTTTCTAGGGAGTTTTTCCTAGCCACCGTGCTTCTACACCTGCATTGCTTGCTGTTTGGGGTTTTAGGCTGGGTTTCTGTACAGCACTTTGAGATATCAGCTGATGTACGAAGGGCTATATAAATAAATTTGATTTGATTTGATTTGATTTGATGATACCAAAGCCTTGTCTGTGAGGCAAGGCTGTTCATCATATAGCATTGTGCCCCAGTTAGCCTTTCAGGGTACAGGGAAACACTTCGCTGGCAGTATAATGCAATAAATCATTATTGACCCCCAGACATAAAGACCGCTGGGACTAAAAGAATGAGCCTGAATGTGACATGTCACCATTAGCACTGGCTGATAAACATCTTAATAATAACTGACCTGATCATAAAGATAAATATATCAACTGGTACTCAAAACGCCTTTTAAGGCAATACAGAGTGGAGAGAATGAGTTGACCTTGAAGCCATAACAACAGAAATTGAGAGAGTTGATTTTTCAGCAGATGGAATCTGCCTTAAGTCAACAATGCCAGCAGTTTGAAAAAGCGCTACAGGAAATGCCTGCTGTCAGCTATGTTTTATGGGCAGCTGAAGTGCTGCAAAATAACTTAGTTTGGGAAGATATTATTGCATTCAGAAAGGGGGAAGCCGGGCACATCTCCATCAATTCACTTTTGGCTTCAAGCACCCTTTCACCTAAAAGCATAGAGTTGAGCACTTTCTCTGTCTTTACACATCAATCCACTGGCAAGTAAGAAACAAACCACATTTACTAAACCAGTATTGCCAGTACCTGATTATCAATACAAATGGGATGGTTCAGAGACCTAATGATAATGGTATTACCATAGAAATACAATGAATAGAACAGACTTGGAAACTAGGCGTCCCCATTCTAATTCTATGGGCAATACACAGTAACTGTGGTATAAGTGTTAGTATAATACAGTAGTCTAGAGCAGTAGTACAATACAGTACCTGGTAATGGTTGAGCTGCCCAGCGTGCTGAGGGCTGGGGTAGAATCCTTCACTAGACCGAGGGCTGGGGTAACCAGGTCTGCTAGGCTGCACAGGGAGGGGGACAGAGATCACACAGAACACATTGGACATTGAGACCTCCTGCAGTGTGTGATCCCCATCTATCAGACATGGAGCACTAGTTCTTCAAATGAGAGTAATTTAGTCTATATGTGCCTAAAGATATCAATGGTAAACATCTCAGAAATGTCAAATTATACCCCTAATGGCAGGGGTAGGGTTAGAGAGGTCTCTTACTTTAGGGGAGGTAGGGTTAGAGAGGTCTCTTACTTTAGGGGAGGTAGGGTTAGAGAGGTCTCTTACTTTAGGGGAGGTAAGGGTTGGAGAGGTCTCTTACTTTAGGGGGGGTTAGGGTTAGAGAGGTCTCTTACTTTAGAGGAGGTAGGGTTAGAGAGGTCTCTTACTTTAGGGGAGGTAAGGGTTAGAGAAATCTCTTACTTTAAGGGGGTTAAGGGTTAGAGAGGTCTCTTACTTTAGGGGAGGTAGGGTTAGAGAGATCTCTTACTTTAGGGGAGGTAAGGGTTAGAGAGGTCTCTTACTTTAGGGGAGGTAAGGGTTAGAGAGGTCTCTTACTTTAGGGGAGGTAAGGGTTGGAGAGGTCTCTTACTTTAGGGGGGGTTAGGGTTAGAGAGGTCTCTTACTTTAGGGGAGGTAGGGTTAGAGAGGTCTCTTACTTTAGGGGAGGTAAGGGTTGGAGAGGTCTCTTACTTTAGGGGAGGTAGGGTTAGAGAGGTCTCTTACTTTAGGGGAGGTAGGGTTAGAGAGGTCTCTTACTTTAGGGGAGGTAAGGGTTGGAGAGGTCTCTTACTTTAGGGGGGGTTAGGGTTAGAGAGGTCTCTTACTTTAGAGGAGGTAGGGTTAGAGAGGTCTCTTACTTTAGGGGAGGTAAGGGTTAGAGAAATCTCTTACTTTAAGGGGGTTAAGGGTTAGAGAGGTCTCTTACTTTAGGGGAGGTAGGGTTAGAGAGATCTCTTACTTTAGGGGAGGTAAGGGTTAGAGAGGTCTCTTACTTTAGGGGAGGTAAGGGTTAGAGAGGTCTCTTACTTTAGGGGAGGTAAGGGTTGGAGAGGTCTCTTACTTTAGGGGGGGTTAGGGTTAGAGAGGTCTCTTACTTTAGGGGAGGTAGGGTTAGAGAGGTATCTTACTTTAGGGTAGGGTTAGAGAGGTCTCTTACTTTAGGGGAGGTAGGGTTAGAGAGGTATCTTACTTTAGGGGGGGTTAGGGTTAGAGAGGTCTCTTACTTTAGGGGGGGTTAGGGTTAGAGAGGTCTCTTACTTTAGGGGAGGTAGGGTTAGAGAGGTCTCTTACTTTAGGGGAGGTAAGGGTAAGAGAGGTCTCTTACTTTAGGGGAGGTAGGGTTAGAGAGGTCTCTTACTTTAGGGGAGGTAGGGTTAGAGAGGTCTCTTACTTTAGGGGAGGTAAGGGTTGGAGAGGTCTCTTACTTTAGGGGGGGTTAGGGTTAGAGAGGTCTCTTACTTTAGAGGAGGTAGGGTTAGAGAGGTCTCTTACTTTAGGGGAGGTAAGGGTTAGAGAAATATCTTACTTTAAGGGGGGTAAGGGTTAGAGAGGTCTCTTACTTTAGGGGAGGTAGGGTTAGAGAGATCTCTTACTTTAGGGGAGGTAAGGGTTAGAGAGGTCTCTTACTTTAGGGGAGGTAAGGGTTAGAGAGGTCTCTTACTTTAGGGGAGAAAGGGTTAGAGAGGTTTCTTACTTTAGGGGAGGTAAGGGTTAGAGTGGTCTCTTACTATAGGGGAGGTAAGGGTTAGAGTGGTCTCTTACTTTAGGGGAGGTAAGGGTTAGAGAGGTCTCTTACTTTAGGGGAGGCAGGGTTAGAGAGGTTTCTTACTTTAGGGGAGGTTAGGGTTAGAGAGGTCTCTTACTTTGGGGGGGGGGGGGTAGGGTTAGAGAGGTCTCTTACTTTAGGGGAGGTAGGGTTAGAGAGGTCTCTTACTTTAAGGGAGGTAAGGGTTAGAGAGGTCTCTTACTTTAGAGGGGGTAAGGGTTAGAGAGGTCTCTTACTTTAGGGAAGGTAGGGTTAGAGAGGTCTCTTACTTTAGGGGAGGCAGGGTTAGAGAGGTCTCTTACTTCAGGGGAGGTAAGGGTTAGAGAGGTCTCTTACTTTAGGGGAGGTAAGGGTTAGAGTGGTCTCTTACTTTAGGGGAGGTAGGGTTAGAGAGGTCTCTTACTTTAGGGAGGGTAGGGTTAGAGAGGTCTCTTACTTTAGGGGGGGTTAGGGTTAGAGAGGTCTCTTACTTTAGGGGGGGGGGTAAGGGTTAGAGAGGTCTCTTACTTTAGGGGAGGTAGGGTTAGAGAGGTCTCTTACTTTAGGGGAGGTAGGGTTAGAGAGGTCTCTTACTTTAGGGGAGGTAAGGGTTAGAGAGGTCTCTTACTTTAGGGGAGGTAAGGGTTGGAGAGGTCTCTTACTTTAGGGGGGGTTAGGGTTAGAGAGGTCTCTTACTTTAGGGGAGGTAGGGTTAGAGAGGTCTCTTACTTTAGGGGAGGTAGGGTTAGAGAGGTCTCTTACTTTAGGGGGGGTTAGGGTTAGAGAGGTCTCTTACTTTAGGGGGGGTTAGGGTTAGAGAGGTCTCTTACTTTAGGGGAGGTAGGGTTAGAGAGGTCTCTTACTTTAGGGGAGGTAAGGGTTAGAGAGGTCTCTTACTTTAGGGGAGGTAGGGTTAGAGAGGTCTCTTACTTTAGGGGAGGTAGGGTTAGAGAGGTCTCTTACTTTAGGGGAGGTAAGGGTTGGAGAGGTCTCTTACTTTAGGGGGGGTTAGGGTTAGAGAGGTATCTTACTTTAGAGGAGGTAGGGTTAGAGAGGTCTCTTACTTTAGGGGAGGTAAGGGTTAGAGAAATCTCTTACTTTAAGGGGGGTAAGGGTTAGAGAGGTCTCTTACTTTAGGGGAGGCAGGGTTAGAGAGGTTTCTTACTTTAGGGGAGGTTAGGGTTAGAGAGGTCTCTTACTTTGGGGGGGGGGGGGGGGTAGGGTTAGAGAGGTCTCTTACTTTAGGGGAGGTAGGGTTAGAGAGGTCTCTTACTTTAGGGGAGGTAGGGTTAGAGAGGTCTCTTACTTTAGGGGAGGTAAGGGTTAGAGAGGTCCCTTACTTTAGGGGAGGTAGGGTTAGAGAGGTCTCTTACTTTAGGGGAGGTAGGGTTAGAGAGGTCTCTTACTTTAGGGGAGGTAAGGGTTGGAGAGGTCTCTTACTTTAGGGGGGGTTAGGGTTAGAGAGGTCTCTTACTTTAGGGGAGGTAGGGTTAGAGAGGTCTCTTACTTTAGGGGAGGTAAGGGTTGGAGAGGTCTCTTACTTTAGGGGGGGTTAGGGTTAGAGAGGTCTCTTACTTTAGGGGAGGTAGGGTTAGAGAGGTCTCTTACTTTAGGGGAGGTAGGGTTAGAGAGGTCTCTTACTTTAGGGGGGGTTAGGGTTAGAGAGGTCTCTTACTTTAGGGGAGGTTAGGGTTAGAGAGGTCTCTTACTTTAGGGGAGGTAGGGTTAGAGAGGTCTCTTACTTTAGGGGAGGTTAGGGTTAGAGAGGTCTCTTACTTTAGGGGAGGTAGGGTTAGAGAGGTCTCTTACTTTAGGGGAGGTAGGGTTAGAGAGGTCTCTTACTTTAGGGGAGGTAAGGGTTGGAGAGGTCTCTTACTTTAGGGGGGGTTAGGGTTAGAGAGGTCTCTTACTTTAGAGGAGGTAGGGTTAGAGAGGTCTCTTACTTTAGGGGAGGTAAGGGTTAGAGAAATCTCTTACTTTAAGGGGGGTAAGGGTTAGAGAGGTCTCTTACTTTAGGGGAGGCAGGGTTAGAGAGGTTTCTTACTTTAGGGGAGGTTAGGGCTAGAGAGGTCTCTTACTTTGGGGGGGGGGGGGTAGGGTTAGAGAGGTCTCTTACTTTAGGGGAGGTAGGGTTAGAGAGGTCTCTTACTTTAGGGGAGGTAGGGTTAGAGAGGTCTCTTACTTTAGGGGAGATAAGGGTTGGAGAGGTCTCTTACTTTAGGGGGGGTTAGGGTTAGAGAGGTCTCTTACTTTAGGGGAGGTAGGGTTAGAGAGATCTCTTACTTTAGGGGATGTAGGGTTAGAGAGGTCTCTTACTTTAGGGGAGGTTAGGGTTAGAGAGGTCTCTTACGTTAGGGGAGGTAGGGTTAGAGAGGTCTCTTACTTTAGGGGAGGTAAGGGTTAGAGAGGTCTCTTACTTTAGGGGAGGTAGGGTTAGAGAGGTCTCTTACTTTAGGGGAGGTAGGGTTAGAGAGGTCTCTTACTTTAGGCGAGGTAAGGGTTGGAGAGGTCTCTTACTTTAGGGGGGGTTAGGGTTAGAGAGGTCTCTTACTTTAGAGGAGGTAGGGTTAGAGAGGTCTCTTACTTTAGGGGAGGTAAGGGTTAGAGAAATATCTTACTTTAAGGGGGGTAAGGGTTAGAGAGGTCTCTTACTTTAGGGGAGGTAGGGTTAGAGAGATCTCTTACTTTAGGGGAGGTATGGGTTAGAGAGGTCTCTTACTTTAGGGGAGGTAGGGTTAGAGAGGTCTCCTACTTTAGGGGAGGCAGGGTTAGAGAGGTTTCTTACTTTAGGGGAGGTAACGGTTAGAGTAGTCTCTTACTTTAGGGGAGGTAAGGGTTAGAGTGGTCTCTTACTTTAGGGGAGGTAAGGGTTAGAGAGGTCTCTTACTTTAGGGGAGGCAGGGTTAGAGAGGTTTCTTACTTTAGGGGAGGTTAGGGTTAGAGAGGTCTCTTACTTTGGGGGGGGGGTAGGGTTAGAGAGGTCTCTTACTTTAGGGGAGGTAGGGTTAGAGAGGTCTCTTATCTTAGGGGAGGTAAGGGTTAGAGAGGTCTCTTACTTGGGGGTGGGGGGTAGGGTTAGAGAGGTCTCTTACTTTAGGGGAGGTAAGGGTTGGAGAGGTCTCTTACTTTAGGGGGGGTTATGGTTAGGGAGGTCTCTTACTATAGGGGAGGTAGGGTTAGAGAGGTCTCTTACTTTAGGGGAGGTAGGGTTAGAGAGGTCTCTTACTTTAGGGGGGGTTAGGGTTAGAGAGGTCTCTTACTTTAGGGGATGTAGGGTTAGAGAGGTCTCTTACTTTAGGGGAGGTAAGGGTTGGAGTGGTCTCTTACTTTAGGGGGGGTTAGGGTTAGAGTGGTCTCATACTTTAGGGGAGGTAGGGTTAGAGAGGTCTCTTACTTTACGGGAGGTAGGGTTAGAGAGGTCTCTTACTTTAGGGGGGGTTAGGGTTAGAGAGGTCTCTTACTTTAGGGGAGGTAAGGGTTAGAGAGGTCCCTTACTTTAGGGGAGGTAGGGTTAGAGAGGTCTCTTACTTTAGGGGAGGTAGGGTTAGAGAGGTCTCTTACTTTAGGGGAGGTAAGGGTTGGAGAGGTCTCTTACTTTAGGGGGGGTTAGGGTTAGAGAGGTCTCTTACTTTAGGGGAGGTAAGGGTTAGAGAGATCTCTTACTTTAAGGGGGGTAAGGGTTAGAGAGGTCTCTTACTTTAGGGGAGGCAGGGTTAGAGAGGTTTCTTACTTTAGGGGAGGTAAGGGTTAGAGAGGTCTCTTACTTTAGGGGAGGTAGGGTTAGAGAGGTCTCTTACTTTAGGGGAGGTAAGGGTTGGAGAGGTCTCTTACTTTAGGGGGGGTTAGGGCTAGAGGGGTCTCTTACTTTAGGGGAGGCAGGGTTAGAGAGGTCTCTTACTTTAGGGGGGGTTAGGGTTAGAGAGGTCTCTTACTTTAGTGGGGGTAGGGTTAGAGAGGTCTCTTACTTTGGGGGGGGGGGGTTAGGGTTAGAGAGGTCTCTTACTTTAGTGGGGGTAGGGTTAGAGAGGTCTCTTACTTTAGGGGGGGGTAGGGTTAGAGAGGTCTCTTACTTTAGGGTAGGTAAGGGTTAGAGAGGGTTCTCACTTTAGGGTAGGTAATGGTTAGAGAGGTCTCTTACTTTAGGGGGGGTTAGGGTTAGGGAGGTCTCTTACTTTAGGGGGGGGGGGGGGCAGGTTAGGGAGGGTTCTTACTTTAGGGGGGGGGGTTAGGGTTAGAGAGGTCTCTTACTTTAGGGGAGGTTAGGGTTAGAGAGGTCTCTTACTTTAGGGGAGGTAGGGTTAGGGAGGGTTCTTACTTTAGGGGAGGTTAGGGTTAGAGAGGTCTCTTACTTTGGGGGGGGGGGGGGGGTTAGGGAGGGTTCTTACTTTAGTGGGAGTCAGGGTTATGGAGGTCTCTTACTTTAGGGGGGTGTTAGGATTAGAGAGGGTTCTTACTTTAGTGGAGGTTAGTGTTAGGGAGATCTCTTACTTTAGGGGGATTAGGGTTGGGGAGGGGAGGGTTCTTACTTTAGTGGAGGTTAGTGTTAGGGAGGTCTCTTACTTTAGGGGGGGTTAGGGTTGGGGGGGTGTCTTACTTTAGGGGAGGTTAGGGATAGGGAGATCTCTTACTTTAGGGGGGATTAGGGTTGGGGAGGGGAGGGTTCTTACTTTAGGGGAGGTTAGGGTTAGGGAAGGTTCTTACTTTAGGGGGGGTAGGGTTGTGGAGTGTTCTTACTTTAGGGGAGGTTAGTGTTAGGGAGGTCTCCTACTTAAGGGGGATTAGGGTTAGGGAAGGTTCTTACTTTAGGGGGGGTAGGGTTGTGGAGTGTTCTTACTTTAGGGGGGGCCTCGTCGGAGCCCCCTGAGTCCCAGGACACAGTGACCTGACGTCTCATCTCCATCCTTAGTCTCTCCTCCTGCTGGGCCTTCTCCTCCTCTAGGATAGTACTGCAGGGAACACACACACACACACACACACAACAGCTTAGCACACCTAACATAAATTCATAAAAAAGACTGAACATTTTAACAAAATAATCTCATTTACTGTAGCCTGAAACGCAATCATGTTCCTATCACAGACGAGCTGTAATGCAGATGTGATTTATTTTGTTTGTTAGGCAAACCCAAATCCACCCATCAATCTATTAATGACATCATCCGATCATCCATCATTCGACCCTACATCCAATTTACCTTACAGGAAAACGCTCATTCCCCAGAGTTTATGCTTCCGAGAGCCCATCTTATCACACCAGAACAGATGAACCACCAGCTCCCTGGTCACATCCCCAGCCTGCAGTGGAGGTGTGTGAGAGTCTAGCAGCAGCCTGGTAAGTCCTGCACTGTTTTACTAAACTCACTTTATCAGAGACAGCTAGCTCCAGCTCACCCCATCCACCTCCCTTAGCTTCCCCCTCCTTCCTCCCTCTGCCCTGGGCAGCCTGTTGTGGTTGGCACTCAGCCAGACAGCTTATCAGCCAGCCAGCCAGCCTTCACTGGATTGGATTGACTGGGAAGAATGATGCTGCGGAACTAAATATCAGGGTCGTAATTCATTAGGGAACAACGTAGCAAAACGTTTCGCAATGTAACAAAAACAGTGTTTCTTATTGGACCAGTTCAGGTAGTCTGTCCCTGTTTCACTCAGTTGTCTTCCGTTTGGTAAATAATGAATGCGACCCAGGGTTTGGCTAGAGGAGAGGAGATTGTAAGGAAGCGCTGTCCTTAAGACACACTATGAATGCCTTCACAGTGGTAGTAAAAGTTGGTGTACCTTACTCTTTGGACCTTAATTGGTCAAAGACAGCAACAGACAAAGTGGATATCCCAGGAGCCTTGACGGGTGCTCACTGGAATCTCTGCTGCCCTGTGTTTCCTTTCTCTCCCGGTGCATTCTGGATCTAAGGTTGTGTTACTATGGGTTAGATGAGAGATAATGGGCTGTTCACACTCTGTACCCAAGAGCTCAAAATGGAACACGAAGAGTCTCACTCCTGATGGCACACACAGACGCACGTACACAGGAAACCAGCACGCACACCCACACGTGTCAGACATATCTTCGTACAGTTAAATGAATCCAGTGACAGGGTAACTATCACCCAAACACAGCAAAGACTTTGGATACAGGTAGCCTAGCGGTTTAAGAGCGTTGGGCCAGTAACTGAAAGGCTTCTGGTATCGAATCCCCGAGCCAGCAAGGTGGAAAAATCTGCCGTTCTGCCTTTGAGCAAAGGCACTTTAACCCCAACAACTGCTCCCCGGGCGCTGTGGATTAAGACAGCCCCTTGCACCTCTCTGATCCAGAGAGGTTGGGTAAAATGTGGAAGACACATTTCAGTTGAATGCATTCTGTTGTGCTACTGACTAGGTATCTCCTATCTCTACAGACAACCAACCACATACCTACTATACACAGTACTCTCCCAAAACATACCCACTGCTCAACATAGGGCTATGGGGACTGTGGGGACTATGGGTCCAATGGGAACTATTATCTAGTAGGGACACGAGTCACAGTTCAGTTCAGGAGAGTGGCTCACATCCATAGGGCTTTATCGACGGACACACAGACAGACACATTTTTATATACTAAGGCAAATGGTTTAAAGTAGTGTGCTATATAGGGAATAGGGTGCCATCCGGGACGCAGCCGAGGACTACCCACAGTCATTTACCCACACACACCCTCGTCTGTGGCCTTGCTTCAGTTAAACTAAAATAAATACTACATACATCCCACTTTATCCAGCTGCCATGGATTTGACTGACATGATAGACCATTGAAGTGCATTGAGTGCTGATAATTGCTAGTCTCTATTGGGAATATGGCATCAACCTGTTGCCTCTTATGTGGCTACAACTTAAGTAGCGGAGACCGCACTGTTTCCAAACTTTACTGAAGTGTCCTATACTTTAATACATGAAACAGTGACCTCTTGAGTAGCAATGTTGAATATCATTGTTCCAGAGTTATAAAGGAGGGAAAGCGTGTGTAAAAGAACACTGGCATGACCTGAACTTCTCCCCTCAGGGGTACTGACCTGAGCTGGGTTTTGAGCTCTGTGAAGCGGGGCCTCTTGCTGGGGTCGTAGGCCCAGCACTTGGTCATCAGGCTGTACAGGGTGGGGGGACAGTTGTGGGGCATGGCCAGACGCTCTCCGTTCTCTATCCGCCCGATGACATCATTGTTCTTCACCCCCTGGAAGGGCTTGATACCGTACATGAGGATCTCCCACATACACACACCTGGAGGGGAGGTGCTCTAGATATAACACCACAGACAGACAAAAACACGCATGGAAGCACACACACACAGACGCGCGTACACACACACAGACGAGTGTACACACACACAGACGCGCGTACACACACACAGACGCGCGTACACACACACAGACGCGCGTCCACACACACAGACGCGCGTCCACACACACACACACGTACACACACACACATGCATGCGTACACACGCGTATTGATCGCTAGATAAGCATTATTTGTAGCTGCTAAACTCACCAAACATCCACACGTCGCTGGCTGAGGTAAAGCGTCTGAAGTTGATGGACTCTGGAGCCATCCATTTGATTGGCAGTTTCCCTTTGGAAGCTGAAAACCCAGTTAGCAATCGACTGTCAACATTTTAGTAGGGTGAAGTTTCCCCGAGGTGCTGATCAGTTTTGTATTTCCCACACTAATGGTTAAAGTTAGGATTGGTGGGAAACTTTTCCCTGGAGTTCAACATTTTGATAGCCTGCAATAGCTTTCACAACCAGCAGATGGTGGTAAAACATCAGCCTGGAAGCCGGTATGTTTGTACCATAGACATGGCATCATTGTATCTGTCCCATTATGGCGCTGCCCATGCTAAAACAGGCTTTTGGGCACTAGCGTCCTCTATCTCTCTCTGTGGTTTGTACCTTTGTAGTAGGAGGAGTCTTCCATGTAGCGTGAGAGCCCAAAGTCTCCCAGCATCACACAGTCTGTGGAAGACACTAGCACGTTCCTGGCAGCAATGTCCCTGAGGAGATACACACATACACCATGAGTAGGAATCATGGAAAACATGGGGATTTTGACAGCGTGGCACCAAAAAATATATTAGAAAGTGTCAAAAACATAATATTATATTGCCTCTGTAAAGCTGTTAAAGTGGGTGGTGGTCTTACCTATGGACAAAGCGTTTGCTCTCCAGGTAGGCCAAAGCTGTGCTGAGCTGATGGGAGAACAGGATCAACGTTGATAGGTCCAGGTTGTACTTCCTTACTTGTAAAAATGACCTCAACTGGAAGAGATTAAAACATCGATAAGATACAAGATATCCTCTTTGTTTTGACAGAGATAGAGGGATGACAGCAGGAATGATAGAGAAACTTTGGACCTGTTCCCAAATGTGTTCGGTGTTAATTTATTACAAGAATGACAAGAAGTCCAACAACAACTACTGTAAGTACTGATCCAAATATACTCTTGGTCACCTCACCTCTCCCATCGTGCACAGCTCCATGATAATCCACACTGGGTTTTCTGTGATCACACCAATCAGCTTCACTATGTGGGGGTGGTCGAACTGACGCATGGTCACTGAGGAACACATACATCACAAAAGGGTGTGAGGATTTCACAGAACAGTTTAGATCAAGTGGAAAGAGAAAACGCTCCCTGGGATAGGTCTAACACAGTCCCTCAACAGTCTGTGAACCGTGTAAACCCAGCGAGCAAAGAAACCTGAGAGTACAATAAGGCAGCATGTGTGTGTGTGTACATGGCAATCAGCAGCAGCTGCAGTCTTCATCAGGCCCATGACAGCGACACAGCACTACATCTCAGCATACTCACGTGCTTCCTGAAGGAACTTCTCGCGCACGCTGTCCGACGTGCAGTTCTTGCATGTTTTAATGGCCACGTTTAGAGTGGGATTCTCCTGGAAGAGAAATTAGAGAAAATATTGGATTTGTTTGTGTGCATTACTGGTAGTGGATAATATCATGACAATTCAGATCATAAATAAGAGGCCAGATGTGTTTAGCTAGACAGTAACAGGGGTGGAATTGAAAGGAACACGTGAGGACTGAGGGTGAGAGGGGAGCTGCTAAGGCTGCATTTAGCCAGACAGTTGCAGTGCTATTTCTTTGTTACAGTACTATTTACCGGGCTGTTGTAGACTCCCTGGTGGACGTCTCCAAACTGTCCCTCACCGATGCAGCGTCCCAGCTCTATCCTGTCTCTCTGGATCTCATAGTCCCTGGCTGGGGAGGGAGAGATAACTCCTGTTAGTTACACTGACTCTCATAGTCCCTGGCTGGGGAGGGAGAGATAACTCCTGTTAGTTACACTGACTCTCATAGTCCCTGGCTGGGGAGGGAGAGATAACTCCTGTTAGTTACACTGACTCTCATAGTCCCTGGCTGGGGAGGGAGAGATAACTCCTGTTAGTTACACTGACTCTCATAGTCCCTAGCTGAGGAGGGAGAGATAACTCCTGTTAGTTACACTGACTCTCATAGTCCCTGGCTGGGGAGGGAGAGATAACTCCTGTTAGTTACACTGACTCTCATAGTCCCTGGCTGGGGAGGGAGAGATAACTCCTGTTAGTTACACTGACTCTCATAGTCCCTGGCTGGGGAGGGAGAGATAACTCCTGTTAGTTACACTGACTCTCATAGTCCCTGGCTGGGGAGGGAGAGATAACTCCTGTTAGTTACACTGACTCTCATAGTCCCTGGCTGGGGAGGGAGAGATAACTCCTGTTAGTTACACTGACTCTCATAGTCCCTGGCTGGGGAGGGAGAGATAACTCCTGTTAGTTACACTGACTCTCATAGTCCCTGGCTGGGGAGGGAGAGATAACTCCTGTTAGTTACACTGACTTTTACAGGGTGAATGACTCACCACTATGCTGATCTGTGTGTGTGTGTTGATGAGGCCTTTTTTGGTTGTTAATAATAACAGCAAGATGCCTTGGCTGTGTTTTCACTGCAGTAGATGGTAATACTGTATGAAATACTGTATTTATCTGTATTAGGCAATTCACACCCACCACCAGGCAAGGACATGCACACTACAACAGAAAATGATCAGGATGTGGTGATGTCAACAGACATAGTACTTGATATATTTGGTTCCTCCCTGTGGATTTCAAATTACAACAGGCTACCACTTTGGTTTGATTGACTGTATCTATTTGAGTCCTTTACCAGACGCTCTTATCCAATTAAGATGATTGCACAATCTCTTCAGACAGACACCTAACAAACAAAACTAAATTATAAATGGAATTTCACATCAAAACGTTCAAGCAATGGTGAAATGAAAGAAAAACCAAGGAAGAAACACATCAACATGAAAAATAAATAAATAAGCCAATTGAACAATCACTATTGAAGACGCATTGAACTCTGGTACTGAATGGATGAGATTGCTTCATCTCACAGCTAGCGAGATATTTTACTTGGTTTCAGCAAACAGTATTAAAGTGATAGTTCACTTCAAATTCAACATTTTTCAGGTTTGAATGGAGTGAAAAACACCAGAACCCTCTAAGCTGATGAAATGTAACAATTCCGATCCATTTGGGATGGAGGCCTAAGGCTGAATCTGATAAGTCTGTCAAACTTTCATTTTAGAGGGAAATGATTTGATTTTAAGATGACCAGTAGGTTACTAAACCTATGAAATACCTCCAGTAGATGAGTTGAATGGGCCGTTCTAGTACAGTACACAAGCACAATTACAGACAGAAAACAAAGAGACAAACAGAAAGAGAGAGGCAGCGTTACCTTCATCTACTCCATAGCTCACTGCTGGGTGGTTAGGATAAAGAGAATTGGCTTTTAGAAACCATTTGCAACAGAACACGACAAACACACGTTAGAAAGTAAGACCGAGGGGAATAGATGTTATGTGGTTTATATGGTTTTAAAAGAACCAACTTGTGAGTGTACAGAGCTGGGTGTCAATGGGGAAAAACAGGTTATCCTGTAGAACAAGAATATGTGCTAGAAAGCCACACGTGTCACATTAGATCTTGATCATCTAGAAATTGATTATCTTAGGCTGCCTCTCAGATGGCACCCTATTCTAATCCCTATGGGCCCTGGTCAGAAGTAGCGCACTAAACTGGGAATAGGGTGCCATTTGGGACTCAGGGCTATTTATTGGGTATTAGCCCAGTGGGACTCAGTGGGACTCAAATCCCCATGTGGTATGAAGAAATCTACAGATGCTGGATGGGCCACTTGTTTGAATGTAGAGAGCTCTGGTCTCGAGTGTTAGCATGCAATGGGACTCCTCCGTCTCCATATACAGAGCTCCTTGTTACAGAATAACTTTTTGTTTCACAACCAGACTGTCTTGTTAGTCAGCTGGCCCAGACCACTCAACAACCTGGTGAATTAGCTGCACTCTATTTCTCTGTCCCAAATGACACCCTATTCCCAATACAGTGCACTACGTTTGACCAGGGCCCATAGGGCTCTGGTCAAAAGTAGTGCACTATGTAGGGAATAGGGTGCCATTTGTGACACAACCTACACCACTGCAGGGGCTATTGTGTTCCAGACTCATATGATCCCACGAGACCTGGCATCATGGCCACCAAAGAAAGACCTGGGGTTACTGGAGACATAAAATTACAATAACTAGAACGGAAATTAAAATTAAAGTCAAGGATGGCGGCTATGGGTGTACCATGGTCTAAGGTGCTTTGTCCATTCTAGTGATTATAACTCTATGACTAACTCATTCTTTCACTCCAGTACACTCAAAGGGCACTTGTCTCTTTCAGTCCTGATGACTACTCACTGACATGACTATTCCATATAATGAACATTTGTGACAAGTAAAAGGATTTCACTGATGATGTACTACTAAGCATTCCATAGATATTTTCATGGACTATCAGTGAATCATAATGGAACAGAATGCGTGTCTGATTTGGACAGCATCATGACAACAGGAATATAAATGAATGGAAATGCTGGGAAATGAAAGATCATCAATAAGAATACGTGACTATCCAGTTACAGTACGTGTATAGACTTACACCGTCACCATGACAACCAAACATTGAGTGTACCAGACAATCTAGTACCGTTTCGATAAAGGACACACACAGGCAGCGTGTGTGGGGTATTTGGGAAGTAGAAACTAACATCTCCACTAGCCACATTAATAAACACACAGAGCCTGAGGAAACAGATCACCATACAGCACCCGGGTCACAGTCAAAGGAATTTAGATGAGAGAAGGACGAAGAGAAAGAATATGAGAGAGAGACAAAGAGAGAGAAATCAAAAGAGAGACCAAGAGAGAAATAACAAGAGAGATAAAGAAAGAGAGCTAGAAAGAGAGACAGAGAACGAGAGAAACAAAGAGAGAAAGAACGAGAGCGATAGAGACAAAAGAGAAAAGAAAGAGAGAGAGACAGATAGAAAGAGAGACAAGGAGAGAAAGAACAAGAGAGAGAGAGAGACAGAAAGAGAGACAAGGAGAGAAAGAACAAGAGAGAGAGACAAGGAGAGAAAGAATGAGAGAGAGAAAAAGCTAGAAAGAGGAGATCAAGAGACATATTAGCAGCAGGGCACACATTAAGATCAACATAGTGTATTACTACTAGGGAGCATAGAGCTGCACTTACTTGAGGGCATGGTGTAGGTATCGTCTTCGTCTATAATCTCAGCATAGTCATCCGTCTCTGCAGAAACACAACAGCCTCGTGGTCAAGTCCAGTCACACACTGTCCGAGATGGATACACACAGATGCAGCTAGCTAGATACGTACCCTTCCACACAAGTAACTAGAGCCAGCTGAAAATAAACATGCGAGTCAGACAGCAAGTGCTCCTCTGCAAACTCCTACACTGCTGGACACATGGGCGAGTCAGTCTCTCTCTCTCTCTCTCTCTCTCTCTCTCTCTCTCTCTCTCTCTCTCTCTCTCTCTCTCTCGCTCTCTCATACAGTACACACAGAAACACAAGCATGTCCGTTATCAACTCGCACAGTTTCAGCCATATCTGTCTGCTCTGTCGGTCTGTCTGATCAGAGCTTAGCAGTACAGATGGGCTTCTTGGTAAGGGAGAAAGAGGAGGGAGAGTGAGAAAAAGAGAGAGAGAAGCCGTTCCCAATCCCCTAGATAAACAGCTTTAGGTGTTTACAGTATGTGAACGGCCGCTTGATGTCCAGTCTTGACTTGATCTAAAATGGTAATACGCTAGTTGTGCCGTCTTGGCTGCTGTTCCTCTTAGGGAAAAACGACCAGCAGACTCTGTGTAGTATGTAGCTAGCCATCAGACGGCCCATTTTAGACAGGAATGCCGCGGTGCCACGGAGCTCGCCAAACTCAGCTCTCTTTATGAGGCCCAGCTGAGAGAGGGCTGGGAGCTGGGCCCTTAAAGATGCAGGCAGACAGCAGGGAATGTAATCAGAAAGCCACTCAGAGTAGGAGTCCCCCCCCCCCCCAATCTAATCTTATTCATTATAATAAAAAAGTCAGAACTGATCTTGCTCTGAGACTCTCTGTGGATACAGTTCCAGAGCGTGGGACAGACCAGACCTGGGGTCAAATTGTATTTGTTTTATTTCAAATACTTTAAACTGTGCTTGATTGAGCTTGCCTGGAGCCTTGGGACCAACAGAATAGTCCTAAAAGTACAAACTCTGTCAATTTGGCACTCCAGACAGGCTCAATCAAACTAAATCGATTTGAATCACAGGGAAGCACTGCAGCTAAGACAGTTTTCATCACATTTTCTGGAAACGTTAACTGTTACATTGTTTCCCTAACTCCAATCAGGTCTATTGCATGATAAGTGCATTACTAATGGCAAACTACAAGCAGATAGATAAAAAACAGATTCATTTAATTTGATTCATGATTCATTTGATTGATATGATTCATGAGTGATACACACACAACACAACCCACAACCCCCTGAATCCCCCATGACCCCAGTGAGTTAGTAGCAGGTGACAGGAAGGAATGGAGGGAAATATTAAAAAGCAAACTTTACCATCCCCACTACAATCCTCTGCAGGTCCAAGGAGAGCATGCCAAACAGAGAGAGAGAGGGAGGGAGAGAGGGAGGAAGGGAGAGAGGGAGGAAGGGAGAGGGAGAGAAAGAGAGCGAGAGGTTACACACCATAGAAAGATATGAAAAGTATAAAAGACACAGTATAATTAATTCAAAATGGGTTTAATAATTGTTACCGTGACCCACACTCCCTCAAAACAAGCAGGGACTGGGAATTTCACAAGTGTATCCAATCCATTGGGAAAGTATTTTATTTTCTAAGCTTCTACTTTAAATTGAATTAGTCTTTCGTTGGAATGTGTGGAACCTGATTCAGTTTGGTTGAGGGGACAGCCAGAGTAGTGAACTTCAGCCAGCATTGTTCGGAAGGGGGTCAGTGGAGTTCATTGGCTATTCTTAGCATGGGCCACTGTGACGGATAGGAACGTGAGCTAATGGGAAGCTGTTAAACAGCTGAGACAGAAGCGTGGACCAATACGAAGCTGTTAAACAGGTGACAGCGGGCAGGACAGAAGTCACATGTCCAGAAGTTAGTATTGGTTAACTTTGTTAGTTAGATACTTTTTTTGACACATTATCCTTGTTTAACATTATCCTTGTTCAACATTATCCTTGTTCAAGGGCATAAACTCAGTTTGGCAAAATCGACCTAAAATGATAGGGACATATAAATCACTGGTGTCATTTTAGCCATATAAACAGATGGTTATTAAATTAGATGTACAGCTCTATTAAAGGGTGTCTTTAAGAGTCTGGTGGTCTGATGCTTACAGCATCTTGAACCTGGCTGCGGATCAAACAGATCGCTGCGCCATCAGCCCCGTCAGGCTCTATATACATCCCAAATGGCACCCTATTCCCTATATAGTACACTACTTTTAACCAAGACCCATAGAGCTCAGGTCAAAAGTAGTGCACTATATATGGAATGGGGTGCCATTTGGGATGCTGCGGATCAACCAGATCACTGCGCCATCAGCCCCGTCAGGCTCTATATACATCCCAAATGGCACCCTATTCCCTATATAGTGCACTACTTTTAACCAAGACCCATTGGGCTCAGGTCAAAAGTAGTGCACTATATAGGGAATGGGGTGCCATTTGGGACGCGACCTCTATTGATTTGCGGGCCATGGCTCGACTACAATCAGCAGACGACACGCTTCCTGGAAAATAAAATGGGGACTCACTGTCTTGGAAAACTGGATCAGTTTCAATGTTTTTTATTTTCAGCCACGTCAGGGATAGGGTATGTACGTCATCTCATTTACTAGACATGTTCCTTCTTAACACAGTTTCTCAAACTTTTCCCCGCCAGGCTAGTTCTGTTTGGCCATTGTAGGTGTTGCTTTGTCAGTCATTTTAGAGAGATTTTAGTGCACTTCACACCAGAACTTTTGTTCAGCTAAAGTTTCATCCCCTCATTTCCCTTAAATCCCCTACACACGTGTTGTGTGAGTGTAGGGGATTTGGGGACAGTGGGGCAGACAGGGTTAGTCACAGAACAACAGAAAGCAGTGTCAGTCGAGTAAGCCAATCAGAGCAGTGGTACCCTTTGGCGGAGAGTCATGGGCACAGAAGACGAAAGGAAGGAGAAAGCGCCTGGCTTTAGCAGGTTTTGGAGGCGTCGGGGTCACAGAGTTCACAGAATCTTCAGCCAATCAGAGAGGATGACAGAGCAGGAGAGATGGTGAGAAAAAGAGACTAATAGTTTTTCTGACAGAAACAGCTCTGGGGTGAAGTTTCTCCTAGGTACAGATCTAGAATCAGCATCCCCTCTCTCAATCCTAACTTTTACCATTAGTGGGGAAAATGCAAAACTCACCCAAGATTAGCCTCTAGGGGAAACTTCACCCAACAGCACAGAACACACATTGAGCAGCAGACAGCATTTGTGTATATGTTAAGGAGTGATAAATGTTGGTGTGATGGTGTCCGAAGCTTTCCCCATATTACAGACAAAATGCTACATATCCATTTACACCTCAGACATCATTACCACTCTGTCATGGCACGTCTGTTATGAAACGACATGAAATACGTCAATAGTAATATGAATACATCTCTTCTTTCCTATACCAACAGGGAAGTCAAAGCCGACAGGGGAACTATAGCCTTACTCAAATTATGGCAATTCTGCATTTCAATCAACAGCATAGTAATAAGTCCTTCACTATTCTATGCCTGATATGGCGGCCAGGGCTAAGGAATTGATTCGCACTTCTACAAAAGGTCTTGTGTACAACTGTACGCTGACACATATGGAATGTATTCAGTTAAATATATTGGATTTGTGTGAGCAGCAAGCTGCTGCTGTCCCTATGGGAATTTCTCTCTGACCTCTTTCTGAGAAATGGCATTGACGGATGGTATCAGGGAGAACTGGTGTAAAAACGGAACTCGGACCGTCAAAATAAATAAAAAACTATCAAGTGCAGAGCTGTGGTGTCATTGTAACACTTCTCGGCACAAGTCTCATATACAACTCCCCACCGCACACCAGGGTTCGTTCCCCACCTTGCTCACGGTTTCTTTCACTTGCCTGTCTCCCCCTCTGATCTTCCTAACTGTCTGAATAAATTGCTAAAACATATTCACAAAAAATAACTAAAACAGTTTCAAATAGACTGAAACTAGCAGCATTACTATTATTACTGATAGTAGTAGAGAGTAGACTTCTCCCATGGTTTGTTTCAAGAACTTTATTTAAACAAGTGTTTTAAATAGGCCTACTATGAGAATATGCCCAAAAATCATCAAACCATATAGTTTGAAACACACCAGTAAACTCTAAACCAAATATGTTAAAATATACTATCAGTGAATACAACACCTCTCAACCTTCATATTACTGTGTAGCTACAATCAAATAATAGTTCCCTATGACTGACTCCCATACATATATGATTCACCTTCTCCTTGAGAGCTGAGGAATCCTTAGATACCCTGTGACACTAACACCCTATGACATTTATTGAAACCTTATGAGACTCAATGACACCCTATGGCAGTTAATGACAATATATGACACTAATGACACCCTATGACACTTTAAAGACACCCTATGACACCCTATGACAGTTAATGACACCCTAGGGCACTTTAATGACACCCTATGACACTTTAACGACACTTTAATGACACCCAATGATACTTAATGACACCCTATGACACTTTAATGACACCCTAGGACACTTAAATTACATTTAATGACACCCTATGACACTTTCATGACACCCTATGACACTTTAATGACACCCTATGACACCCTATGATACTTAATGACACCCTATGACACTTTAATGACACCCTATGACACCCTATGATACTTAATGACACCCTATGACATTTAATGAAACCCTATGACATTTAATGACACTCTATGACATTTAATGACACCCTATAACATTTAATGAAACCCTATGACATTAATGAAACCCTATGACATTAATGAAACCCTATGACATTTAATGACACCCTATGACATTTAATGAAACCCTATGACATTTAATGACACCCTATGACATGTAATGAAACCCTATGACATTTAAGGACACCCTATGTCACCCTCTGAACCTCCCAACCTCAGTGCCAGGCTCTCCTCTCTCAGCAGCATAGTAAACAAGCGTCTCTTTGATACCATAATGTCTGACTCTCTACACCCCTAACCTCTGGTCAGTTAACAGGGCTCTGGCCAACCCCTTCAATCAGGCCTTAATCTGTCTGTCACTGGAGCCCCCAGGCTATTAACATTCAGCAGTTCCATCACAGTCCTCTGACATTTAGGAGATAAAGAAGAGAACGAGAGATAGAGATAGACTGGGGACGAGAGAGAGGCAGAGGGATGGACGGGGAG
This sequence comes from Oncorhynchus clarkii lewisi, assembly GCF_045791955.1. Taxonomy (NCBI): domain Eukaryota; kingdom Metazoa; phylum Chordata; class Actinopteri; order Salmoniformes; family Salmonidae; genus Oncorhynchus; species Oncorhynchus clarkii. Next base: position 8,942 of record NW_027258818.1, on the reverse strand, counting down.
GGAGAGAGCGGGAGAGAGAAATAAGGAGGAAGATAAATAGAAATAGACTGGGGAAAAGAGAGAAGCAGAGGGATGGAGGGAAAGAGAGGGGGGAGAGAGAGATGAGGAAGATAAATAGAAATAGACTGGGGAAAAGAGAGAAGCAGATGGATGTAGGGAAAGAGAGGGGGGAGAGAGATAAGGAGGAAGATAAATAGAAATAGACTGGGGAAAAGAGAGAAGCAGAGGGATGGAGGGAAAGAGAGGGGAGAGAGAGATAAGGAGGAATAGAAATAGAAATAGACTGGGGAAAAGAGAGAAGCAGAGGGATGGAGGGAAAGAGAGGGGGAGAGAGAGATAAGGAGGAATATAAATAGAAATAGACTGGGGAAAAGAGAGAAGCAGAGGGATGGAGGGAAAGAGAGGGGGGAGAGAGAGATAAGGAGGAAGATAAATAGAAATAGACTGGGGAAAAGAGAGAAGCAGAGGGATGGAGGGAAAGAGAGGGGAGAGAGAGATGAGGAAGATAAATAGAAATAGACTGGGGAAAAGAGAGAAGCAGAGGGATGGAGGGAAAGAGAGGGGGGAGAGAGAGATAAGGAGGAAGATAAATAGAAATAGACTGGGGAAAAGAGAGAAGCAGAGGGATGGAGGGAAAGAGAGGGGGGAGAGATAGACTGGGAAAGAGGGAGAAGGGGGGGGGGGGAATAGAATGGGGAAGAGAGAGGTAGAGGCAACTGCTGCCCCTGTTAACCTCCTCAACCCGCCAATCCCCTCCCGTCCTACCCATCTCCTTAGCACTGACTCCCCCTGCCACTTGCTAATCCACAGGCATGTTAAGGCTGTATGCATCCCAAAAGGCACCATATTCCCTACATAGTGTACTACTACTACTACATAGTGTACTACTACTACATAGTGTACTACTATGTAGGGAATATGGTGCCATTTGGGACACAGATTAAATCTGACCTGGCCCTGGACTGGACTGTTTGTCTCAGCAGATGACGTTTATTATCCGCCATGGTGTTACAGCCCTTCAGCCCCGAATTACTCAGCTTCACCATTACTTATCATGCTGAATTGATTTCCTGTTACCACCACACACACGCCCGGCATCTGTTCTTGCTCTTACAAGAATAATCGGTGGAGAAAGCTTAACATGTCCTGTGATTGCACTAACCATCTATATCTTAGGATCAACAACAAAGACTAGAGCTGACAGAGACTAGTCCTAAATCAAATCAATTCTGCCCGCTTTTCATAAATGGCTAAAGTATAATAGCCTGTTTATCCATCATTGAGCATCATTAAACCCCAATACCCACACACATCCAAGTAAGGGATTTCATGTGATGGGTTCTGTATTAGATATCTAATATGTAATAATATCCAGTGGCTTTACAGATCAATGGACAGGAAGCATCTGGAATTATCTTGACTGGGATTATATTATAAAAAAGCATGGTCATATTTTCTTCCATCAATAGCCCAGCTATATCCAGTAAAAGTCTGCGATGTTGAGGAGGCACAGATCTCTTACCTGAGACAGAGATGGCACGCACCCCGGCGCTCCGGACCACCCCCTCTACTATCCTCTTCTCATTGTTGGGCACCCTGAAGGGTAAAGGTTGGAGACAGAGAGAATCAACATGAGAAATTCCCTAACCTAAAACCAGCAAGTAAATCAACAGCATCCACAGCAACTCCAGGAGGATCCAGCATATTCCTGAAAATAATCTCTGGGGCTATGTGGAAAACATCCACACTATGCTGAGTATCATTCTCCTCCACTGAGCCACTCTTCTTCTTGGAGAGTCTTGGAAGGATCTAGTGTGGAGGTGCTGGACCAATAGGAGGGGAATAGGGAGGAGACATTCTGAGAAGATTACTATTTATCAGGATTCTGCCCCAGAACTGTCTTGAGTGGGTTTTTAAAGGAGTGAGAGAAGGTGAGATTGTGGAAAACACCTCTCTAACACTAGTTCTAACTAGTCAACTGATTTCCCTGAATTACCTAATGTCCAGTAATTATAGCATGGAGAGGAAATACAATGGGTGCCATTGGATAACAGAGCTCTGACGCTAGGGGTCCTACAAATAGATTTACTGAGCAGATGTTTTTTTCACGCATTTTTGTTTGTTTGTTTGTTTGTTTCTTACACAGCTCTTTATGTTAACACCATCATATATCATTTTTACGTGAATGAACATTCAAAGTATACCCGTTGACAAATCATTTAGTGTATGGCAGATACTTACTTGGGGATTGAAGGCAGTGCTCTCTCTCCCTCTGAAAATACAGATGAGAGATATTGTTAAGCAAAGCATATACCGTAAAGCATCATCATTTTGAATACCAGAATACTAAAATCCAAGTGACAGTGTTATCTGGAACTTGTCTGTCGGCCTCGCATTAAAAGACCAAAATTGGCTAAAGAAAATTGTGATATATAAAAAAGTATACCGGTTTCATTTAAGGACCAAAAAATTGACAGCTCTACCATATAGATTGCAAAATAGTTGGGAAGAGATTTTTAATGTACCGATTCCATGGCACATGGTTTATGAACTTACACAAAACTATGCGGGATTCCAAAATTTGAGTTTTTTAATTAAAATGATTATCCAAAATTGTTGCAAAGAGACAGAATCATTAGATCATTAAATTTTGGTACTGTCCATATGTAGCTTATTTTTGGTCACAGGTTCAGGAATGGCTGAAGAAATGCAACATTTATCTGGAACTAACTCTGCAAATAGCACTGCTGGGTGATTTAAAAAGTCATAATCAATCGATCAATAATATACCAATACTCTTAGCTAAAATATTTATCTTTAATGTACAATCTGTTGAATCTATGAGAATAGAAAGGTTCAGAATTTTTGTGAAACATCACAGCACAGTTGAAAAATATATGACAAATAAATAAATAAAAACTGGATCGTGTTCAGAAATAGATGGGAGGGGTTGAGTGGAGCTGAATGATGGGAATAAAAACAAACAAAAAATAGTGTCTGTCAAATGTAACTAGTATGTATAAACTGGGAGTAGAAGACTAAGTGTTGTTGTCCATTAGTTTACTCCAATTGGGATGGTAGGGTTAGGGGAAAATAATAACGGAAAATATATAAAAAATAAATATATGTATATTTTATACATATATTTACCCCCAAAATATATGGGGGATTGGAAATGATGCAGACAATTACATTGCTGGAAGCTAAACTATCGGCAATATTAAATCAAATCGACCCACTAAAAAAAGATGAAATAAAAAGGAAGAGGTGGAGTCGGTCCCGTGTGGCTCAGTTGGTAAAGCATTGGCGCTTGCAATGCTAGGGTTGTTGGTTCGACTCCCACGGGGGACCAATGTGAAAAAGTATGAAAACTGTATGCACTCACTACTGTAAGTCACACTGCTAAATGACTAAAATGTCAAATGTAAAATGAGGGGAAAATCACAAACACAGGAGAGGAGTAGCCTGTTTGAACCGCTCCCCTCCCTCCCACACAGGAAAAAGCACACAGTCCAACTCCAAAAAAGGCTTAAAAGGCCCCTCCCAAAAAACAGATCTCTAATGCTTTACTGCTCGAGAAAAGACTAGGTGTTTGTTGAAAATACCAGATCTCTCTCAGACTGATAAAGGTATTGAAAGTGAATTCAACTACGACTACTAAACATGGCAGTCATGACCAAAACAATACATGATTCCAAATCAAGCTACAACTGGAAACCTTGTAAACAGAAAGAAATCACACTACTGCCTACTGTCATGGTGATTGCCTAATACAATGCAGTCCATTTAGACTCAAATGACAACATCACCCAAGGCAGAGTGAATCTGTGACCGTCACTGCCGCAACGCAATCTTGAAAACCAAGTATTGTCAATAAACACAAACCCTTCAACTACAGTAATAATTCTTAGTAGAAGTATCTTTTTCAGACAGTGTGAGACT